>NW_025761839.1:0-2271 GCF_021184085.1 Oncorhynchus gorbuscha
AGAAGTAGAATAGAATTTAAAGAAGTAGAATAGAACACAATAGAACAGAATATAATGAATAGAATAAGAATAGAAGTATAATAGAATTTAAAGAAGTAGAATAGAACACAATAGAACAGAATAGAATGAATGGAATAAGAATAGAAGTATAATAGAACACAATAGAACAGAATAGAATGAATAGAATAAGAATAGAAGTATAATAGAACAGAATATAATTAATAGAATGGCAGGTCAGGTCCTTAATAAACACTATTAAAACCAACATTAAATTCACCCTTTACTAAAGCAAAACACATTAACAGCATCCTAACTGTTGTTTTGGGGGGAATAGCAGCAGTATTGTAGATGTCTCAGGACACAAACAGCATCCTAACTGTTGTTTTGGGGGGAATCCCAGCAGTATCTGTAGATGTCTCAGGACATATGACATGATAGGCTACAGAACAGAATAAATGAAAGTTCACAGGTTTTTCTGCAAGTTCGTACAGTCAATAAGTAGGAATGTTTACATTATGTTTATTGTATTGTAGTAGAAACACCTGCATGAGAATATAGAACACACATACACAGCAGAGTGTATTATAGAACTATACCTGCATGAGAATATAGGACACACACACACAGCAGAGTGTATTGTAGAACTATACCTGCATGAGAATATAGGACACACACACACAGCAGAGTGTATTGTAGAACTATACCTGCATGAGAATATGGGACTGGACATCAGTCTTCAATAACACCAGGAGAAGCTGCAGGGACTGGAGAATCACCTTGGTAACATAGCTCACCATCCTAGGACCCACTGGAAACAGACAGACAGATGGATTTTTGTCTCAGTGCTCTCTGGTAGTGGCTCTCAGAACCAGGCTATATTATGGCATAGATTCAAGACCTAACTACTGTTATACAACCAGTGATTAGTAATGGAATAAATATTCGGTAATATGAAATACATATACAGTAATATAGTATACATATATGGTAATATGGTATAAATATACGGTCATATGGTAAATGCTGTAAATTCCTCTCCAGATCAGTTCCAGTACCTTGGAGTCCTTTAAGTTCTGTGATTGGGATGATTGTGATCCTCTCATCTCCAATCACATCCTGATGAGGCTTGGTACCTGACAATAACCACAACATGTTGTCACAGTAGAGAAGAATAGTCAGAAGGGCTCGAGTTGGCAAGAGCACAAACACATCTGGGACCCGGCCAGCAGGGAGACCACAAATTAAAGTATAGTTCCATGTTTATTTATACATATAACACAATCAATCTATTCATTTACCAGGGAATCCAACAAACGTTACGCTGTAGCCGTGTTTGCTGAGTGAAAGGGCATGGTACTGCATGCGAGGGCTGCGTCCGATATCCCCCAGAACCAGCACACATACACGCCGCTCCGTCAACGCGTCTCTTCTCCGTAACATCCGCAATAACTGGGACACCAACACGGCAGTAACAGTAACGGAGACCAGTGTCCATAGTGCATTTAAAGTGGTCAGGTAAAACCCTGCCAGTAATGCGAAACCTATCAGTGAAATTGTCGCTAGAGTCATAGATGCACCGGCATCCGCCATGTTTGTTGTGACTGATGACCTGTCCCAGTGTGACGTGACGGGGAGGAGGGGTTCAACTGGGATTTAAAGGGACCGTGCACCTACGGTGTAATAATTAGACCAAACATTTGTTCAACTAAAACGACAGTCTCTAATGCACAAAATCAGGTATCCCCTCCCCGTTACGTTCCGTTTGCTTCAATTTAATAAATATTTTCCCATATAATTGTATTTTACATTTCGGGAATCTCCGACTTCCGACATCAGTTGCGTTCCCGACAACTTGGAACTCGTAAAAAAACGAGCTCTGACTGGTAAAATTCTAAAGTTAAATGCCAAGAGGAACCATGTGTACATATTGAAGTTTCCCAAGAGGGTTGTACATGGAACCCAAAATGGGGACAGTCGAAGAACCTGTTTGAATACCTTTTTTCTAAAAGTGTAGCCGACCAGTGATGATTAATTACTGTAACTACAGAGATTCTATTAAACTACAGGTACTGTAGAGATTCTATTAAACTACAGGTACTATGTAACTATATGACTGTAACTACAGAAACTCTATTAAACTACAGGTACTATGTAACTATATGACTGTAACTACAGAGATTCTATTAAACTACAGGTACTATGTAACTATATGACTGTAACTACAGAGATTCTATTAAACTACAGGTACTATAGAGACTATTAAACTACAGG
>NW_025761840.1:0-2270 GCF_021184085.1 Oncorhynchus gorbuscha
CTGCCTCCTTCTTCCACTCCTCTCCTCTTTTGACCTCACCCTCTCACCTTCCCCCTACTCACAAGGCAGGCAATACGCTCGACCTCATCTTTACTAGATGCTGTTCTTCCACTAACCTCATTGCAACTCCTCCAAGTCTCCGACCACTGCCTTGTATCCTTTTTCCCTCTCGCTCTCATCCAACACCTCCCACACTGCCCCTACTCGGATGGTATCGCGCCGTCCCAACCTTCGCTCTCTCTCCCCCGCTACTCTCTCCTCTTCCATCCTATCATCTCTTCCCTCTGCTCAAACCTTCTCCAACCTATCTCCTGATTCTGCCTCCTCAACCCTCCTCTCCTCCCTCTCTGCATCCTTTGACTCTCTATGTCCCCTATCCTCCAGGCCGGCTCGGTCCTCCCCTCCCGCTCCGTGGCTCGATGACTCATTGCGAGCTCACAGAACAGGGCTCCGGGCAGCCGAGCGGAAATGGAGGAAAACTCGCCTCCCTGCGGACCTGGCATCCTTTCACTCCCTCCTCTCTACATTTTCCTCCTCTGTCTCTGCTGCTAAAGCCACTTTCTACCACGCTAAATTTCAAGCATCTGCCTCTAACCCTAGGAAGCTCTTTGCCACCTTCTCCTCCCTCCTGAATCCTCCTCCCCCTCCCCCCTCCTCCCTCTCTGCAGATGACTTCGTCAACCATTTTGAAAGAAGGTCGACGACATCCGATCCTCGTTTGCTAAGTCAAACGACACCGCTGGTTCTGCTCACACTGCCCTACCCTGTGCTCTGACCTCTTTCTCCCTCTCTCTCCAGATGAAATCTCGCGTCTTGTGACGGCCGGCCGCCCAACAACCTGCCCGCTTGACCCTATCCCCTCCTCTCTTCTCAGACCATTTCCGGAGACCTTCTCCCTTACCTCACCTCGCTCATCAACTCATCCCTGACCGCTGGCTACGTCCCTTCCGTCTTCAAGAGAGCGAGAGTTGCACCCCTTCTGAAAAACCTACACTCGATCCCTCCGATGTCAACAATTACAGACCAGTATCCCTTCTTTCTTTTCTCTCCAAAACTCTTGAACGTGCCGTCCTTGGTCAGCTCTCCCGCTATCTCTCTCAGTGTCTCCTCACCACGCGCTCTCACCACTGGTGTCCCCCAGGGCTCTGTTCTTGGCCCTCTCCTATTCTCGCTATACACCAAGTCACTTGGCTCTGTCATAACCTCACATGGTCTCTTATCATTGCTATGCAGACGACACACAATTAATCTTCTCCTTTCCCCCTTCTGATGACCAGGTGGCGAATCGCATCTCTGCATGTCTGGCAGACATATCAGTGTGGATGACGGATCACCACCTCAAGCTGAACTCGGCAAGACGGAGCTGCTCTTCCTCCCGGGAAGGACTGCCCGCTCCATGATCTCGCCTGTCATCTCCCGTCTGGATTACTGCAACTCGCTGTTGGCTGGGCTCCCTGCCTGTGCCATTAAACCCCTACAACTCATCCAGAACGCCGCAGTCCGTCTAGTGTTCAACCTTCCCAAGTTCTCTCACGTCACCCCGCTCCTCCGCTCTCTCCACTGGCTTCCAGTTGAAGCTCGCGATCCGCTACAAGACCATGGTGCTTGCCTACGGAGCTGTGAGGGGAACGGCACCTCAGTACCTCCAGGCTCTGATCAGGCCCTACACCCAAATAAGGGCACTGCGTTCATCCACCTCTGGCCTGCCTCGTCTCCCTACCACTGAGGAAGTACAGTTCCCGCTCAGCCCAGTCAAAACTGTTCGCTGCTCTGGCTCCCCAATGGTGGAACAAACTTCCTCACGACGCCAGGACAGCGGAGTCAATCACCACCTTCCGGAGACACCTGAAACCCCACCTCTTTAAGGAATACTTAGGATAGGATAAAGTAATCCTTCTCACCCCCTCCCCTTAAAATATTTAGATGCACTATTGTAAAGTGGCTGTTCCACTGGATGTCATAAGGTGAATGCACCAATTTGTAAGTCGCTCTGGATAAGAGCGTCTGCTAAATGACTTAAATGTAAATGTAAATATATCTAGATAGATCTATCTAGATCTATCTAGATCTAGATATATATATATATAGATAGATATCTAGATCTATCTATATCTATCTATATATCTATATATATATCTATATATAGATAGATATAGATAGATATATATATATATAGATAGATATAGATATATATATATATATATAGATAATCTATCTATATATATATATCTATATCTATCTAGATAGATATATAGATATATATATAGATA
>NW_025761842.1:0-2270 GCF_021184085.1 Oncorhynchus gorbuscha
TCCACTATAAAAGTAATCTGGACATCATGGCTGCAACAGTAGGGACCAGAGAAATTCATGACATTACTAGCTTGCATGAATCTGCAGGTAGCTAACCAACCAGGTTCGATGTTAGCTAGCTAACATTAGGCTATAACTAGCAAATAAAATGGCTCTGAAATACGAATAATAAGATCATATACGTAATGTTAGCTAGCGAGCCAGCCAGCTAACGTTAGCTAGCTAGCTAACAGTACATTTGAACTTGAAATGAAAATGACTTTCTGTCAAAATTAGAAACTTGTAATATCGGAAAATGTAGCTATCTAGACTATCTTACCCGTATACATCATGGATGGATGCTTCTCCCTGTAACGGATACCATGGTTTCCCTTAGTTTGAAGATGTAATCCGGAGATAGGTGTTTTCTCCATCTCCTTAGCTATCATACTCTAACTCCACTGATTTTAAAACTCGGTCCACCAGAAAGTGGAGAGCAACACTTATGCAGTTCTACGCAATATATATGTTTTAAAGCAGCGTAAGACAGGATTACCCAAACATACTGACCAGCTCAAATAGACAGAAGGGTGCTATATGGCAGACCAATCCAAACTCATCTCTTGTTATGTCCAGCCCACTCATTATCTCAGCCAATCATGGCTAGCGGGAAGGTTGCTGTCTTTTTCTGTGGTTAAACCGACTAGGCTCGTAATTTAACAATTGTATTTGTATTTACAGATGGCATACAAGTTTGTTATTAAGGCACATGCAAGTTCACATGTTCCAGCAGGCATTTCTGTGAAGTAGTGACATATGCCTACATATGCCTATTTTCCTGAAATGAGTTACAAATGCAAATGCAGCTACTTTGCAGTTATTCTGACTGCACTTTTTGATGTGACTGTAAGTTAGCCGTAGTTGGCTAGCTAGCAAGCAAGGGATAAGAATGTTGCCAGCCAGTATGGCAATGGAACATTTAGAACGACTGGGTCGCGTCCATAGATACAGAAAAAAAGAATGACTGGGTCGCGTCTCTAGCAACCAAGCCGATAGAACCAACGATCAGCAGGTTTGGGTAGCAACCCTAGATTTGTGTCGGGCGTATGTCTTGTGGAAGGATAAAATAGTATGAATAAATTCATCAAAATAACATTTTTAGGGGCCTCCTGGGTGGCACAGTGGTCAAGGGCACTGCATCGCAGCGCTAGCTGTGCCACCAGTGAGGTTCTGGGTTCGCGCCCAGGCTCTGTTGCAGCCGGCCGTGACCGGGAGGTCTGTGGGGCAACACACATTTGGCCTAGCGTTGTCTGGGTTAGGGAGGGTTTGGCCAGTAGGGATATCCTTGTCTTATCGCGCACCAGCGACTCCTGTGGCGGGCCAGGCGCAATGCACACTAACCAAGGTCGGCAGGTGCACGTTGTTTCCTCCGGCTGGCTTCCGGGTTGGATGTGCGCTGTGTTAAGAAGCAGTGCGGCTTGGTTGGGTTGTGTTTCCTTTGTCTCTCCCGAGCCCATTTGGGAGTTGTAGCAATGAGACAAGATAGTAATTACTAACAAATGGATACCACATTTAAAAAAATATATATATTAAAAAATAAAATAATAATAATGTTTTTAATGAAAATATGTCAATCATTATTTGAATATGTTGTTAACCAGTTGTATAAAAGTGATAATGCCCTCGAAGCCATTCCTTGGAGGATATATTGGCACGGTTTGCCTGGCCCTCAACTTCGTGTCGGGCCTAACAACGTCTTTGCCAATATATTCTCTGGCATTATCACTTAAATAAACCTCTCCAATTCATGAATTTAATTTAATTCTAGAGTTGCATTTAAACAATATTGACTTGACCTCTTCAAATGAGTTCAAATAAGAAGATCTGGTTCCATTTTAATGTGGAGTGCAGTCACATGTTTTATGGACTACTGCCACTTATTTGTAGTGAACTGTCCTGAGTCACTGTCTTGAGTGTGTTGACTCATACACACTCCTTTCCTGGCCCTACCACTCAGCTCAGGTCCTCTACTTCTGTGAGTCTAAAATAACACTTTCCTATACTCCCCAGGATCACATCCTTGATACCAACAACTCCTTCATTATGCAGTGCAAAAGAGAGATAATCTAGCCCAGTGAATCTAGCCCTCGGTACATAGTGACATTGAGTACATGTGTCATTGGTTCTCTATGTCAAGTCCTGCACAAACAAGCTCTGTAGCAGGTGACTATTGAAAGTCCCGTATGTCAGATAACTGTGGTCAGATAGATCAGAAAGTGTGCACTAATGTT
>NW_025761843.1:0-2270 GCF_021184085.1 Oncorhynchus gorbuscha
TCAAAACAAACTGCGAATATAACAAAGACAGCTAGTGTATTTGAGAGGAGCGCTTGCAAGTAAGCATTTCCCTGAACTCTGTACACTACAATGAACTTTGATTTGATTTTTGGACGAAATCATTTACAAAACGATCACGCTGTACAGAACCAGTGAGAAGCCAGTGTTATGAAATGACCGTCATACAATAGCGCGATAACTTCAGCCCGCATAATGAAATGAATATCTTAAATGAAATGAATGTCTCAGACAGGTATTTACACTGTGAGAACAAAAGGCATGCTATTAATGAGATATCTTCAGACTATCAACACACAGTCTGTCACGCCTTGGTCTTAGTCATTTTGTGTTTTCTTTAATTATTTGATCAGGCCAGGGTGTGACATGGGTTTATGTTATATTGTATGTTCGTATTGGGGTTTGTAGTATTTGGGATCGCGGTTGATTAGGGGTGTTGTATGGGCTTGGCTGCCTGAGGCGGTTCTCAATCAGAGTCAGGTGATTCTCGTTGTCTCTGATTGGGAACCGTATTTAGGTAGCCTGGTTTCGCTTTGTATTTCGTGGGTGATTGTTCCTGTCTCTGTGTAGTTTCACCAGATAGGCTGTAATAGGTTTCACGTTCCGTTTGTTGTTTTTGTATATGTATAAGTTTTCATGTATCGCGATCTCTTTATTAAAGACCTGAGTAACCACTACACTGCATTTCGTCCGACCCTCTTTCTACAAACGAAGATAATAAAGATGTTATTAGTTATGTTGTGGGGGAAAAAGAGAGATGCATGATTAAAATGAAAAGATAATAAGATGTTGAACAAAGGACAATTGGCAGTTATTTTATGGAAATCAGAATAAAATGTCGCGATTATTTTTATGGAGAACCTGGGTGACAATCGTCTACAATGCATAAACATTTTTAGACTGAAATACATTATTCAATAAGGAGAGCGGATGACTTAAGATGCAGAGTATTTTTTACATTTACTACAATAAAAAAATAACCTTTTGATGAGGTCTATGAATAAAACAATGACAGGAAGAGAAGTTGGAGGCGTTTTGTTTTTTTGAGGTGGGGGGGGTCTTTGGGAAAAGCATATGCCCTGGCACTCAAACGATATAACAGATCTTTGAATAAGAATTGATCGGTATTCATATATATATATATTTTTAAATCAAGTCGTTTGTGAAGGAAATACTACGTAATTAAATATACTGTACATATCGAATACTATGGGTTAACAGTGTCCCCCATTTCCTAATATGCATAAAATATACAGTACAGTATTTTATACGTAAATACAGTCAAAGAACAGAACATACAATGTGCAGTGTTTTATACAACTGTACAATATAAAAATGTAGTATGTAGCATGTAGCATGTAGTATGTAGCATGTAGTATGTAGTATGTAGCATGTAGTATGTAGCATGTAGTATGTAGTATGTAGCATGTAGTATGTAGCATGTAGTATGTAGCATGTAGCATTTAGTATGTAGCATTTAGTATGTAGCATGTAGTATGTAGCATGTAGCATTTAGTATGTAGCATTTAGTATGTAGTATGTAGTATGTAGCATGTAGTATGTAGTATGTAGCATGTAGTATGTAGCATGTAATATGTAGTATCTAGTATGTAGCATGTAGTATGTAGCATGTAGTATGCCGCATGTAGCATGTAGTATGTCACATTTAGTATGTAGTATGTAGCATTTAGTATGTAGTATGTAGTATGTAGCATGTAGTATGTAGCATGTAGTATGTAGTATGTAGCATGTAGCATGTAGCATGTAATATGTAGTATGTAGTATGTAGCATGTAGTATGTAGTATGTAGCATGTAGCATGTAGTATGTAGTATGTAGCATGTATTATGTAGTATGTCACCAGGAAATAACATTTTTTATGCAATAACAGAATAGATACAGTACATTCCTTTGGAGAAGATATTCCTTGTCAACCAATATTAATCATATCATATCAATATTGAATTTTAACGAAAGCCAAAAATGTTATAGAATTTGATACTATAATTAATTTGGTATAGCATAGGTAACGGTGTAGAAATGTATCTGGACAGGCTTGAGACCTGTTATAAATGACTGTGTTAGTGTGTTGGTCGGCCTGGAGTTTCCCATGATATGTCCATTAATAGCACGTGGACCTGTGTTCCACTCCAAACTCTAATTTCCCTCCTGGAAAACAGGTCCAAGTGTCCCTCTTGAAGAGAATGACAACTTGTTTATTCACATTTTTTTTTACGTTTCTCACTTTGTCTC
>NW_025761844.1:0-2268 GCF_021184085.1 Oncorhynchus gorbuscha
CCTCTTGTCCAGATGGGTTAGGGCAGTGTGCAGTGCGGTGGTGATTGCACCGTCTGTGGCTCTATTGGGGCGATAAGCAAATTGAAGTGGGTCTAGGGTGACAGGTAAGGTAGAGGTGATATGATCCTTGACTTGTCTCTCAAAGCACTTCATGATGACAGACGTAAGTGCTTTGGCCCGATAGTCATTTAGTTCAGTTAGTTACCTTTGCTTTCTTGGGTCTCAGGATGGTAAGTTGGTGGTTGAAGATATCCCTCTAGTGGTGTGGGGGCTGTGCTTTGGCAAAGTGGGTGGGGTTATATCCTGTCCGGGGGTGTCCTCGGATGGGGCCACAGTGTCTCCTGACCCCTCCTGTCTCAGCCTCCGGTATTTATGCTGCAGTAGTTTATGTGTTGGGGGGCTAGGGTCAGTTTGTTATATCTGGAGTACTTCTCCTGTCCTATTCGGTGTCCTGTGTGAATTTAAGTGTGCTCTCTCTAATTCTCTCTTTCTCTGTTTCTTTCTCTCTCTCGGAGGACCTGAGCCCTAGGACCGTGCCTCAGGACTACCTGACATGATGACTCCTTGCTGTCCCCAGTCCACCTGGCCGTGCTGCTGCTCCAGTTTCAACTGTTCTGCCTTATTATTATTGGACCATGCTGGTCACTCATGAACATTTGAACATCTTGGCCATGTTCTGTTATAATCTCTACCCGGCACAGCCAGAAGAGGACTGGCCACCCCACATAGCCTGGTTCCTCTCTAGGTTTCTTCCTAGGTTTTGGCCTTTCTAGGGAGTTTTCCTAGCCACCGTGCTTCTACACCTGCATTGCTTGCTGTTTGGGGTTTTAGGCTGGGTTTCTGTACAGCACTTTGAGATATCAGCTGATGTACCAAGGGCTATATAAAGACATTTGATTTGATTTGGGTACGGGAACAATGGTGGACATCTTGAAGCAAGTAGGGACAGCAGACTGGGAGAGGGAGAGATTGAATATGTCCATAAACACTCCAGCCCGCTGGTCTGTGCATGCTCTGTCATTTAAAATAGATACCTGTTTTGCATCGTCAACGTGTTTTTATCTGTGGTATTTGACCATCTCTGCTAGCTCTGATCTTACATGTCAATCCTCCAGCTACTCAGAGGAAACCACATCTCATCGTTACCAAAGTACTGCTAGGTGTTATCTAGCAGAGGAAACCAGATCTTATCATTACCAAAGTACTGCTAGGTGTTACCTAGCAGAGGAAACCAGATCTTATCATTACCAAAGTACTGCTAGGTGTTATCTAGCAGAGGAAACCAGATCTTATCATTACCAAAGTACTGCTAGGTGTTATGTAAGGATCTTTAAAGGAGCAAACTGTTTTGAACTATTAAATGCATGTTAAAAACCCATTGATTCTTGAAGAATGTAACCTATACATGCCTCGTAAGTTCAGCCCAACAGTCAGAACTCATAAGATGATGAGGTAGCCATGGTGAAGAGAGAGAATGTTACACCTGTCGGTCTATTATACCTGTCTGTCTGTTAAATCTGTCTGTCTGTTAAATCTGTCTGTCTGTTAAATCTGTCTGTCTGTTAAATCTGGCCGTCTGTTGTATCTGTCTGTCTGTTAAATCTGTCTGTCTGTTAAATCTGTCTGTCTGTTAAATCTGTCTGTCTGTTAAATCTGTCTGTCTGTTAAATCTGTCTGTCTGTTAAATCTGTCCGTCTGTTGTATCTGTCTGTTTGTTATACCTGTTATTCTCTCCTGCTGTCTAGACAACTGGACATTATTCCAGCTGGAAGACTTTTGTCTGGATTCCAAATGGCACTCTGTTCCCTTTATAGTGCTCTACTTCCCTATGGACCCTGGTCAAAAGGAGTGCGCTATACAGGGTATAGGGTGCCATTTGGGAGAAGACTATGTGTTTAATTAACCTCTGTCTTTCCATTCCATTGATTTCCATTATTACTCTTCTAATTATACAACTAACTGCTTTTTAAACACGGGGAGAAAAAATGACTTGAAATGCAACGATTAGAGCCCGTTGAGGGATATCATCAGATTTAGAGAATAACTATTAGAGCCCGTTGAGGATATCATCAGATTTAGAGAATAACTATTAGAGCCCGTTGAGGGATATCATCAGATTTAGAGAATAACTATTAGAGCCCGTTGAGGGATATCATCAGATTTAGAGAATAACTATTAGAGCCCGTTGAGTGATATCATCAGATTTAGAGAATAACTATTAGAGCCCGTTGAGGGATATCATCAGATTTAGAGAATAACTATTAGAGC
>NW_025761845.1:0-2268 GCF_021184085.1 Oncorhynchus gorbuscha
CCTGTATATAGCCTGTATTATACCTGTATATAGCCTGTATTATACCTGTATATAACCTGTATTATACCTGTATATAGCCTGTATTATACCTGTATATAGCCTGTATTATAGCCTGTATATGAGCCTGTATTATAGCCTGTATATACCTGTATAACCTGTATATAGCCTGTATATAGCCTGTATTATACCTGTATATAGCCTGTATTATACCTGTATTATACCTGTATATAGCCTGTATTATACCTGTATAGAGCCTGTATATAGCCTGTATTATACCTGTATATAGCCTGTAGTATACCTGTATATAGCCTGTATATAGCCTGTATTATACCTGTATTATACCTGTATATAGCCTGTATATAGCCTGTATTATACCTGTATATAGCCTGTATTATACCTGTATTATACCTGTATATAGCCTGTATATAGCCTGTATTATACCTGTATTATACCTGTATTATACCTGTATATAGCCTGTATTATACCTGTATAGAGCCTGTATATAGCCTGTATTATACCTGTATTATACCTGTATTATACCTGTATATAACCTGTATTATACCTGTATATAGCCTGTATTATACCTGTATATAGCCTGTATATAGCCTGTATTATACCTGTATATAGCCTGTATTATATATGTATAGCCTGTATATAGCCTGTATTATACCTGTATATAGCCTGTAGTATACCTGTATATAGCCTGTATATAGCCTGTATTATACCTGTATATAGCCTGTATTATACCTGTATTATAGCCTGTATATAGCCTGTATTATACCTGTATATATACCTGTATTATACCTGTATATAGCCTGTATTATACCTGTATAGAGCCTGTATATAGCCTGTATTATACCTGTATATAGCCTGTATTATACCTGTATATAGCCTGTATTATACCTGTATATAGCCTGTATATAGCCTGTATTATACCTGTATATAGCCTGTATTATACCTGTATTATAGCCTGTATATAGCCTGTATTATACCTGTATATAGCCTGTATATAGCCTGTATTATACCTGTATATAGCCTGTATTATACCTGTATATAGCCTGTATATAGCCTGTATTATACCTGTATATATACCTGTATTATACCTGTATATAGCCTGTATTATAGCCTGTATTATAGCCTGTATTATAGCCTGTATTATACCTGTATTATACCTGTATTATACCTGTATATAGCCTGTATTATACCTGTATATAGCCTGTATATAGCCTGTATTATACCTGTATTATACCTGTATTATAGCCTGTATTATACCTGTATATAGCCTGTATATAGCCTGTATTATACCTGTATATACCTGTATTATACCTGTATATAGCCTGTATATAGCCTGTATTATACCTGTATATAGCCTGTATATATACCTGTATTATACCTGTATATAGCCTGTATATAGCCTGTATATAGCCTGTATTATACCTGTATTATACCTGTATATATCCTGTATTATACCTGTATATAGCCTGTATATAGCCTGTATTATACCTGTATTATACCTGTATTATACCTGTATTATACCTGTATTATACCTGTATTATACCTGTATATAACCTGTATTATACCTGTATATAGCCTGTATATAGCCTGTATTATACCTGTATATAGCCTGTATTATACCTGTATATGAGCCTGTATATAGCCTGTATTATACCTGTATATAGCCTGTATTATACCTGTATATAGCCTGTAATACTGAGCCTGTATTATACCTGTATATAGCCTGTATTATACCTGTATTATACCTGTATATAGCCTGTATTATAGCCTGTATTATACCTGTATATAGCCTGTATTATACGTACTATATGTATATAACCTGTATTATACCTGTATATATGCCTGTATATAACCTGTATTATACCTGTATATAGCCTGTATTATACCTGTATATAGCCTGTATATAGCCTGTATTATACCTGTATATAGCCTGTATTATACCTGTATATAGCCTGTATATAGCCTGTATTATACCTGTATATAGCCTGTATTATACCTGTATATAGCCTGTATTATACCTGTATATAGCCTGTATATAGCCTGTATTATACCTGTATTATACCTGTATATAGCCTGTATATAGCCTGTATTATACCTGTATTATAACCTGTATTATACCTGTATATAGCCTGTATTATACCTGTATATAGCCTGTATAACCTGTATTATACCTGTATATATACCTGTATTATAGCCTGTATTATAGCCTGTATATAGCCTGTATTATACCTGTATATAGCCTGTATTATACCT
>NW_025761846.1:0-2266 GCF_021184085.1 Oncorhynchus gorbuscha
TGAGATATGCTGAGACACGCTGAGACAATGCCGGAGATCCCGCTGAGATACGCCGATCTGATAGACACGGCGATACGCTGAGATATACCGAGCTGAGACTACTGAGATATACTGAGATATACTGAGATACGCTGAGATATACCGAGATACGCTGAGATACGTTGAGATCCGCTGAGATATACCGAGATACGCTGAGATATACCGAGATAAGCTGAGATATACCGAGATACGCTGAGATATACCGAGATACGCTGAGATATACCGAGATACGCTGAGATATACCGAGATATGCTGAGATATACCGAGATACGCTGGGATACGTTGAGATCCGCTGAGATATACGGAGATATACTGAGATATACCGAGATCCGCTGAGATATACCGAGATATACGGAGATACGCTGAGATATATGGAGATACGCTGAGATATACCGAGATACGCTGAGATATACCGGGATACGCTGAGATATACCGAGATATGCTGAGATATACCGAGATACGCTGAGATATACCGAGATACGCTGAGATATGCCGAGATACGCTGAGATATGCCGAGATATGCTGAGATATACCGAGAAATACCGAGATATGCTGAGATATATCGAGATACGCTGAGATATACCGAGATACGCTGAGATACGTTGAGATCCGCTGAGATATATGGAGATACGCTGAGATATACCGAGATACGTTGAGATCCGCTGAGATATACGTAGATATACTGAGATATACTGAGATATACCGAGATCCGCTGAGATATACCGAGATATACGGAGATACGCTGAGATATATGGAGATACGCTGAGATACGCTGAGATATACGGAGATACGCTGAGATATACCGAGATACGCTGAGATATACCGAGATACGCTGAGATATACCGAGATACGCTGAGATATACCGAGATACGCTGAGATATACCGAGATACGCTGAGATCCGCTGAGATATACCGAGATACGCTGAGATATATGGAGATACGCTGAGATATACGGAGATACGCTGAGATATACGGAGATACGCTGAGATATATCGAGATACGCTGAGATATACCGAGATACGCTGAGATACGTTGAGATCCGCTGAGATATATGGAGATACGCTGAGATATACGGAGATACGCTGAGATATACCGAGATACGCTGAGATACGTTGAGATCCGCTGAGATATACGGAGATATATTGAGATATCCTGAGATATACGGAGATACGCTGAGATATATGGAGATACGCTGAGATATATGGAGATACGCTGAGATATACTGAGATATACCGAGATCCGCTGAGATATACCGAGATATGCTGAGATATACAGAGATATGCTGAGATACGCTGAGATACGTTGAGATCCGCTGAGATACGTTGAGATCCGCTGAGATATACGGAGATACGCTGAGATATACCGAGATACGCTGAGATATACCGAGATACGCTGAGATATACCGAGATACGCTGAGATATACCGAGATACGCTGAGATCCGCTGAGATATACGGAGATATACTGAGATATACTGAGATATACGGAGATACGCTGAGATATATGGAGATACGCTGAGATATACGGAGATACGCTGAGATACACCGTGATACGCTGAGATACGCTGAGATACGTTGAGATCCGCTGAGATATACGGAAATATACTGAGATATACTGAGATATACCGAGATCCGCTGAGATACGCCGAGATATACGGAGATACGCTGAGATATACCGAGATACGCTGAGATATACCGAGATACGCTGAGATATACCGAGATACGCTGAGATATACCGAGATACGCTGAGATATACGGAGATACACTGAGATATACGGAGATATGCTGAGATATACCGAGATATGCTGAGATATACCGAGATACGCTGAGATATACCGAGATACGTTGAGATATACCGAGATACGCTGAGATATACCGAGATACGCTGAGATATATGGAGATACGCTGAAATATACGGAGATACGTTGAGATATACCGAGATACGCTGAGATATACCGAGATATACGGAGATACGCTGAGATATACAGGGATACGCTGAGATATACTGAGATATGCTGAGATATACTGAGATATGCTGAGGTATACCGAGATACGCTGAGATATACCGAGATATACCGAGATATGCTGAGATATACGGAGATCCGCTGAGATATACCGAGATACGCTGAGATATACCGAGATACGCTGAGATATACCGAGATACGCTGAGATATACCGAGATACGCTGAGATATACCGAGATATGCTGAGATCCGCTGAGATATACCGAG
>NW_025761847.1:0-2265 GCF_021184085.1 Oncorhynchus gorbuscha
GTCACTGTAACTAAACAGCTACAGTATTAAGAATTATGTGTAATTATTGAAGAACCGCGTTAATGACAGTATCCATTTGGGTGTTGTCAATAAAGTTAAGGTGACTTTCAGAATCACTGGATTTTGCAAACTCTGAAATTATTTAGAATTTCTGTGCCCATGAAAACTGTTTTCCCAGCGTAATATAAGGAAACTAAATGTTACGTAGTTAGAGAGCATTTCAGAGACCCGAATACAAAAAACGGTCCTAACAGGACAATAATCTAAACCACAAGGCCAAATCTACATTGGAGGAGCTTACCAAGATGACATTGAATGTTCCTGAGTGGCCTAGTTACAGTTTGGACTTAAATCGTCTTGAAAGTCTATAGCAAGACTTGAAATGGCTTTCTAGCAATGATCAACAACCAACTTGACAGAACAGGGAGGATTTAAAAAAGAAAAATGAATTTCACATGAAGATCAGTCGCCTATTGGATGACATCATGACTTCCCATCAAGCCAACTCCTTGAATGCCTTACTATGACATCACTCACTCCTACTAGTTTGCAGTTGTCTAAAAAAAAAAACTATTTTGCTCAAAACATTTATTTGTTTCCCTTCAGTGTGTTTATACTTTAAAACAGGAAAAAGAAAATGAATCACCAGATGACATCATGAACAATTCATACATTTTTTCTTTTTCAACTTTATTTAACCAGGTAGGCCAGTTGAGAACAAGTTCTCATTTACAACTGCGACCTGGCCAAGATAAAGCAAAGCAGTGCGACTAAAACAACAAAGAGTTACACATGGAATAAACAAACGTACAGTCAATAACACAATGGAAACATCTATATACAGTGTGTGCAAATGGAGTAAGGAGGCAAAGCAATTACAATTTAACAAATTAACACTGGAGTGATGGATGTGCAGATGATGATGTGCAAGTAGAAATACTGGTGTGCAAAAGAGCAGAATGATAGGAGCATAACGACTGCTGTCGTAGTCTATTACCAGAAACTACAGGAGCATAACGACTGCTGGTGTAGTCTATTACCAGAAACTACAGGAGCATAACGACTGCTGGTGTAGTCTATTACCAGAAACTACAGGAGCATAACGACTGCTGGTGTAGTCTATTACCAGAAACTACAGGAGCATAACGACTGCTGGTGTAGTCTATTACCAGAAACTATAGGAGCATAACGACTGCTGGTGTAGTCTATTACCAGAAACTACAGGAGCATAACGACTGCTGGTGTAGTCTATTACCAGAAACTATAGGAGCATAATGACTGCTGGTGTAGTCTATTACCAGAAACTACAGGAGCATAACGACTGCTGGTGTAGTCTATTACCAGAAACTATAAGAGCATAACGACTGCTGGTGTAGTTTATTACCAGAAACTTTAAGAGCATAATGACTGCTGGTGTAGTCTATTACCAGAAACTATAGGAGCATAACGACTACTGGTGTAGTCTATTACCAGAAACTATAGGAGCATAACGACTACTGGTGTAGTCTATTACCAGAAACTATAGGAGCATAACGACTGCTGGTGTAGTCTATTACCAGAAACTATAGGAGCATAACGACTGCTGGTGTAGTCTATTACCAGAAACTATAGGAGCATAACTACTGCTGGTGTAGTCTATTACCAGAAACTATAAGAGCATAACGACTGCTGGTGTAGTCTATTACCAGAAACTATAGGAGCATAACTACTGCTGGTGTAGTCTATTTCCAGAAACTATAAGAGCATAACGACTTGATGTTCTACACGTTTACAGTGAAGCTTCAGCCATTCCTACAGAACAACATTAAAGTGTAGAACCCTTTTACTGCATATTGGTTCAACGACTGCAGAGACGGTACTTACTGGTGTTAAACAGATCACCAACCTCCTCTTCTTCCTCCAATGTGACAGTAATCTCCCCCTCGTCCTTCTCATCCTCCTCTTCTTTTACTGTAACATCCTCCTCCTCTTTCACTCTGAACGTGTCTTCCTCTTTTTTCACTGAAACGTCTTCCTCTTTTTTCACTGAAACGTCTTCCTCTTCTTTCACTGAAACGTCTTCCTCTTCTTTCACTGAAACGTCTTCCTCTTCTTTCACTGAAACGTCTTTCTCTTCTTTCACTGAAACGTCTTCCTCTTCTTTCACTGAAACGTCTTCACTGAAACGTTTTTTCACTGAAACGTCTTCCTCTTTTTCACTGAAACGTCTTTCTGAAACGTCTTCTTTTCACTGAAACGTCTTTCTCTTCTTTCACTGAAACGTCT
>NW_025761848.1:0-2263 GCF_021184085.1 Oncorhynchus gorbuscha
TGACTTCCGGCGCCGACTGAGATGGCCGCTTCTCGCTCGCGTTCCTAGGAAACTATGCAGTTTTTTGTTTTTTTACGTGTTATTTCTTACATTAGTACCCCAGGTCATCTTAGGTTTCATTACATACAGTCGAGAAGAACTACTGAATATAAGATCAGCGTCAACTCACCATCAGTACGACCAAGAATATGTTTTCCGCGACGCGGATCCTGTGTTCTGCCTTACAAACAGGACAACGGAATGGATCGCATGCAGCGACCCAAGGAAACGACTCCGAAAAGAGGGAAACGCGGCGGTGTTCTGGTCAGACTCGAAAAAGGGCACATCGCGCACCACTTCCCAGTATTCTTCTTGCCAATGTCCAGTCTCTCGACAACAAGGTTGATGAAATCCGAGCAAGGGTGGCATTCCAGAGGGACATCAGAGACTGCAACGTTCTCTGCTTTACGGAGACATGGCTTACTGGGAAGACGCTATCCAGGGCGGTGCAGCCAACGGGTTTCTCCACGCATCGCGCCGACAGAAACAAACATCTCTCTGGTAAGAAGAGTGGCGGGGGCGTATGCCTCATGACTAACGGGACATGGTGTGATGAAGGAAACATACAGGAACTCAAATCCTTCTGTTCACCTGATTTAGAATTCCTCACAATCAAATGTAGACCGCATTATCTTCCAAGAGAATTCTCTTCGATTATAATCACAGCCGTATATATCCCCCCAAGCAGACACATCGATGGCTCTGAACGAACTTTATTTAACTCTTTGCAAACTGGAAAACATTTATCCGGAGGCTGCATTCATTGTAGCTGGGGATTTTAACAAAGCCAATCTGAAAACAAGACTCCCTAAATTTTATCAGCATATCGATTGCGCAACCAGGGGTGGTAAAACCTTGGATCATTGTTACTCTAACTTCAGCGACGCATATAAGGCCCTGCCCCGCCCCCTTCCGGAAAAGCTGACCACGACTCCATTTTGCTGATCCCTGCCTACAGGCAGAAATTAAAACAAGAGGCTCCCACGCTGAGGTCTGTCCAACGCTGGTCAGACCAAGCTGACTCTACACTCCAAGACTGCTTCCATCACGTGGACTGGGACATGTTTCGTATTGCGTCAGATGGGAATATTGACGAATACGCTGATTCGGTGTGCGAGTTCATTAGAACGTGCGTCGAAGATGTCGTTCCCATAGCAACGATAAAAACATTCCCTAACCAGAAACCGTGGATTGATGGCAGCATTCGCGTGAAACTGAAAGCGCGAACCACTGCTTTTAATCAGGGCAAGGTGTCTGGCAACATGACTGAATACAAACAGTGCAGCTATTCCCTCCGTAAGGCTATCAAACAAGCTAAGCGTCAGTACAGAGACAAAGTGGAATCTCAATTCAATGGCTCAGACACAAGAGGCATGTGGCAGGGTCTACAGTCAATCACGGACTACAAGATGAAATCCAGCCCAGTCACGGACCAGGATGTCTTGCTCCCAGGCAGACTAAATAACTTTTTGCCCGCTTTGAGGACAATACAGTGCCACTGACACGGCCTGCAACGGAAACATGCGGTCTCTCCTTCACTGCAGCCGAGGTGAGTAAGACATTTAAACGTGTTAACCTCGCAAGGCTGCAGGCCCAGACGGCATCCCCAGCCGCGCCCTCAGAGCATGCGCAGACCAGCTGGCCGGTGTGTTTACGGACATATTCAATCAATCCCTATACCAGTCTGCTGTTCCCACATGCTTCAAGAGGGCCACCATTGTTCCTGTTCCCAAGAAAGCTAAGGTAACTGAGCTAAACGACTACCGCCCGTAGCACTCACTTCCGTCATCATGAAGTGCTTTGAGAGACTAGTCAAGGACCATATCACCTCCACCCTACCTGACACCCTAGACCCACTCCAATTTGCTTACCGCCCAAATAGGTCCACAGACGATGCAATCTCAACCACACTGCACACTGCCCTAACCCACCTGGACAAGAGGAATACCTATGTGAGAATGCTGTTCATCGACTACAGCTCGGCATTCAACACCATAGTACCCTCCAAGCTCGTCATCAAGCTCGAGACCCTGGGTCTCGACCCCGCCCTGTGCAACTGGGTACTGGACTTCCTGACGGGCCGCCCCCAGGTGGTGAGGGTAGGCAACAACATCTCCTCCCCGCTGATCCTCAACACGGGGGCCCCACAAGGGTGCGTTCTGAGCCCTCTCCTGTACTCCCTGTTCACCCACGACTGCGTGGCCACGCACGCCTCCAACTCAAT
>NW_025761849.1:0-2263 GCF_021184085.1 Oncorhynchus gorbuscha
GCATAACCACCTATAGGAGGAAGCACAATGTGGACATCACTGGCATAACCACCTATAGGAGGGAGCTCAATGGTTATCACTGGCATAACCACCTATAGGAGGAAGCTCATGTGGTTATCACTGGCATAACCACCTATAGGGAGGAAGCTCAATGGTTATCACTGGCATAACCACCTATAGGAAGGAAGCACATGCAGTTATCACTGGCATAACCACCTATAGGAGGGAGCACAATGTGGTTATCACTGGCATAACCATCACTATAGGAGGGAGCTCAATGGTTATCACTGGCATAACCATCTATAGGGGAGCTCAGTTATCACTGGCATAACCATCTATAGGGGAGCTCAGTTATCACTGGCATAACCATCTATAGGAGGGAGCTCAGTTATCACTGGCATAACCATCTATAGGAGGGAGCTCAATGTGGTTATCACTGGCACAACCATCTATAGGAGGGAGCTCAATTATCACTGGCATAACCACCTATAGGAGGGAGCTCAGTTATCACTGGCATAACCACCTATAGGAGGGAGCTCAATGTGGTTATCACTGGCATAACCACCTATAGGAGGGAGCTCAATGTGGTTATCACTGGCATAACCACATATAGGAGGAAGCTCAATGTGGTTATCACTGGCATAAACCACCTATATGGAGGAAGCTCAATGTGGTTAATCACTGGCATAACCACCATAGGAGGAAGCACAATGGTTATCACTTCTGCATAACCACCTATAGGAGGAAGCACAATGTGGTTATCACTGGCATAACCATCTGCTAGGGAGGGAGCTCAGTTATCACTGGCATAACCACCAGGAAATAGTGGAGCTGGAGCTCAATGTGGTTATCACTGGCATAACCACT
Organism: Oncorhynchus gorbuscha; assembly: GCF_021184085.1. NCBI lineage: Eukaryota > Metazoa > Chordata > Actinopteri > Salmoniformes > Salmonidae > Oncorhynchus > Oncorhynchus gorbuscha. The sequence goes on from NW_025761849.1 coordinate 868, forward strand.
CATAGGAGGGAGCTCAGTTATCACTGGCATAACCACCTATAGGAGGGAGCTCAATGTGGTTATCACTGGCATAACCACCTATATAGGGGAGCTCGAATTATCACTGGCATAACCATCTATAGGAGGGAGCTCAGTTATCACTGGCATAACCATCTATGGGAGGGAGCTCAATGGTTATCACTGGCATAACCATCTATAGGAGGGAGCTCAGTTATCACTGGCATAACCATCTATAGGAGGGAGCTCAATGTGGTTATCACTGGCATAACCATCTATAGGAGGGAGCTCAGTTATCACTGGCATAACCATCTATAGGAGGGAGCTCAATGTGGTTATCACTGGCATAACCACCTATAGGAGGGAGCTCAGTTATCACTAGCATAACCATCTATAGGAGGGAGCTCAGTTATCACTGGCATAACCATCTATAGGAGGGAGCTCAATGTGGTTATCACTGGCATAGCCATCTATAGGAGGGAGCTCAATGTGGTTATCACTGGCATAACCACCTATAGGAGGAAGCTCAATGTGGTTATCACTGGCATAACCACCTATAGGAGGAAGCTCAATGTGGTTATCACTGGCATAACCACCTATAGGAGGAAGCACAATGTGGTTATCACTGGCATAACCACCTATAGGAGGAAGCACAATGTGGTTATCACTGGCATAACCATCTATAGGAGGGAGCTCAAGTTTATCACTGGCATAACCACCTATAGGAGGGAGCTCAATGTGGTTATCACTGGCATAACCACCTATAGGAGGGAGCTCAATGTGGTTATCACTGGCATAACCACCTATAGGAGGAAGCTCAATGTGGTTATCACTGGCATAACCACCTATAGGAGGGAGCTCAATGTGGTTATCACTGGCATAACCATCTATAGGAGGGAGCTCAATGTGGTTATCACTGGCATAACCATCTATAGGAGGGAGCTCAGTTATCACTGGCATAACCACCTATAGGAGGGAGCTCAATGTGGTTATCACTGGCATAACCATCTATAGGAGGGAGCTCAAGTGTTATCACTGGCATAACCATCTATAGGAGGGAGCTCAATGTGGTTATCACTGGCATAACCATCTATAGGAGGGAGCTCTAGTTATCACTGGCATAACCACCTATAGGAGGGTAGCTCAATGTGGTTATCACTGGCATAACCACCTATAGGGAGGGAGCTCAGTTATCACTGGCATAACCATCTATAGGAGGGAGCTCAGTGTGGTTATCACTGGCATAACCACCTATAGGAGGGAGCTCAATGTGTATCACTGGCATAACCACCTATAGGAGGGAGCTCTCAAGGTTATCACTGCATAACCACCCATAGGAGGAAGCTCAATGTGGTTATCACTGGCATAACTACCTATAGGAGGGAGCTCAGTTATCACT
>NW_025761850.1:0-2261 GCF_021184085.1 Oncorhynchus gorbuscha
TACAATAGTGCATCTAAATCTTAAAGGGGGGTGAGAGGGATTACTTATCCTATCCTAGGTATTCCTTAAAGAGGTGGGGTTTCAGGTGTCTCCGGAAGGTGGTGATTGACTCCGCTGTCCTGGCGTCGTGAGGGAGTTTGTTCCACCATTGGGGGGCCAGAGCAGCGAACAGTTTTGACTGGGCTGAGCGGGAGCTGTACTTCCTCAGTGGTAGGGAGGCGAGCAGGCCAGAGGTGGATGAACGCAGTGCCCTTGTTTGGGTGTAGGGCCTGATCAGAGCCTGGAGGTACTGAGGTGCCGTTCCCCTCAACAGTTAGATCATTGTAATGACATGAATAGACAGTCATCTCAGATGTAACGTGTGAATTGATAGTTAGATCATTGTAATGACATGAATAGACAGTCATCTCAGATGTAACGTGTGAATTGATAGTTAGATCATTGTAATGACATGAATAGACAGTCATCTCAGATGTAACGTGTGAATTGATAGTTAGATCATTGTAATGACATGAATAGACAGTCATCTCAGATGTAACGTGTGAATTGATAGTTAGATCATTGTAATGACATGAATAGACAGTCATCTCAGATGTACGGGAATTGCATTTGAAATGGTAATACTTTGATGTTAAGTTGTGTCATTTTGAACAGGTGATTTGTCTGTCTGTCTGTATGTCTGTCTCTGTTTCTGTGTGTGTCCGTGTGTTTGTCTATCAGTGTGCGTGTACCAGCAGTTCATGTCTGTGTGTGTGTGAAATCCAGCACGCATGCACACAGACACACACACAGACACACACACACACACCTGGCGTGCCGCTCTCCCTGGTCTCCAGCAGCAATCATCGCCATCACAGGAGCCAGATAGATAATTACGCTTTTCCCACTCCACCTTCCACTCCTGGTCAGAGCCTACCACAACTGGGTTCAAGCGCTATTCAAAACCTTCAAATACTTCCAGAATTTGCTCTAGCCTGCCTGGAATGCCAGATGGGCGGGGTTTGCTGATTTGAGACGATCCCAGTGGTCTGTTATGCAAGTCAATTTCATTTAAGCACAGAGTAAATATTTAAAATGATTTGAATAGTGTTTGAACCCAGGTGTGGCGGCTGCTGAGTGCAGAGAACCCCTCGACTGCTGTAATAACACTCTGTCCACAGTCTGAACGAGAATCCCCACCACTTTACTGCAATGACTGGGAGCGCCCGTTTATTCTGCCATTCAACTGGAAAGAAAACAAATGCCATCTTGGCACTTAAATCCTCTCCCACTGCCGTTGAATAATGTATCACCATACCTCTCCCACCTCGCCTCACTTGTCATCTCTCTCTCCCCTCTCACTGTTTTATCTCCCTTCCCGCCTCCCCTACCGTTTTATCTCTGTCTCCCTCCTCACTGTCTTCTCTCTCTCTCCCTCCTCACTGTTTTATCTCTCTGTCTCTCCCTTCTCCCTCACTGTCTTCTCTCTCTCTCCCTTTCTTCCCCTCCCCCACTGTCTTCTCTCTCTCCCCTCCCTCACTGTTTTATCTCTCTGTCTCTCCCTCCCTCATTGTCTTCTCTCTCCCTTTCTCCCCCTCCCTCATTGTCTTCTCTCTCCCTTTCTCCCTCTCCCTCACGGTCTTCTCTCTCCCTTTCTCCCCCTCCCTCATTGTCTTCTCTCTCCCTTTCTACCCCCCTCTCTTTGTCTCCCCCCCTCTCTAGAGACCTGCCAAGAAGAAGTGGTCACCTATAGAGACCTGCCAAGAAGAAGTGGTCACCTATAGAGACCTGCCAAGAGGAAGTGGTCACCTGTAGAGACCTGCCAAGAGGAAGTGGTCACCTGTAGAGACCTGCCAAGAGGAAGTGGTCACCTGTAGAGACCTGCCAAGAGGAAGTGGTCACCTGTAGAGACCTGCCAAGAGGAAGGGGTCACCTGTAGAGACCTGTCAAGAGGAAGTGGTCACCTGTAGAGACCTGCCAAGAGGAAGTGGTCACCTGTAGAGACCTGCCAAGAGGAAGTGGTCACCTGTAGAGACTAGCCGAGAGGAAGTGGTCACCTGTAGAGACCTGCCAAGAGGAAGTGGTCACCTGTAGAGACCTGCCAAGAGGAAGTGGTCACCTGTAGAGACCTGCCAAGAGGAAGGGTTCACCTGTAGAGACCTGTCAAGAGGAAGTGGTCACCTGTAGAGATCTGCCAAGAGGAAGTGGTCACCTGTAGAGACCTGCCAAGAGGAAGTGGTCACCTCTCTTGAAGACGGAAGGGACGTAGCCAGCGGTCAGGG
>NW_025761851.1:0-2260 GCF_021184085.1 Oncorhynchus gorbuscha
CTGTCTGTCTGTCTGTCTGTCTGTCTGTCTGTCTGTCTGTCTGTCTGTCTGTCTGTCTGTCTGTCTGTCTGTCTGTCTGTCTGTCTGTCTGTCTGTGTGTGTGTGTCCTTTATCTTCCTCAGTGGGGAAAGAGAGAAATGAATTAGTACATTTAAAGACGAACGTCGTCCTGAATAATTTCTGCTGACAAATCTCTCTCTCTGCTCTCCCTCCACAGCAACAGTAATATCATAGAGAGTCACTGATGTCACCCAGCCCATCAGGGCTCAAAGGCCCCCAATTACCAAACATAAAGCAAATTCCACATATCCTCTCTCTCTTTCCCTCTGTTCTGACTCTCTACCCTCCCTCTCTCTCTCTACCCTCCCTCCCTCCCGCTCTCTCCTCCCTCTGTTCTGACTCATCTCTCTCTCTCTCTCTACCCTCCATCTCTCTCTCTCTCTCTTTCCCTCTGTTCTGACTCTCTCCCCTCCATCTCTCTCTTTCCCTCTGTTCTGACTTTCTACCCTCCCTCTCTCTTCTGCCCTCCCCTCTCTCTCTCTCTCTTCCCTCTATTCTGACTCTCTACCCTCCACTCTCTCTCTCTTCCTCTGTTCTGACTCTCTCCCTCCCTCTCTCTCTCTTCCCTCTGTTCTGACTTTCTGCCCTCCATCTCTCTCTTCCCTCTGTTCTGACTCTCTCCCTCCCCCTCTCTCTCTCTTTCCTCTGTTCTGACTCTCTCTCTCCTCCCTCTCTCTTTCCCTCTGTTCTGACTCTCTACCCTCCCTCTCCCTCTGTGATACGTTTTTTAAATAAAAATGTTCACATAAAGTGAACCGTTTTTGCTTTGTAATTCTGGGTTATTGTGTGTAGATTGATGACTCTCTCCCTCCCTCTCTCATTTTAGTTCTGAGGCTCTAACGTGACAAAATGTTTCCCTCTGTCGAGGGGTCTGCCTCCCTCTGGAACCATGAAATATATCAGTTTTTTAAATAAAAATGTTCACACATAAATCAGAACACATTTTCTCTGTATATCAGTATATTAGGAAAACTCATTTAATTCATTTTAGAATAATATGATGTGGTATATTAGACTCTCTCTCTCTGTATATCAGTATATTGGACTCTCTCTCTCTCTCTGTCTCTCAGTGATGTTGTTTTCATCACTTCTCTCTCTCTCTTGCAGTGGGTGTGTACTCCCATCACTTTCTGGGATCAGCTCTTATATTCAGTGTGATGTAAACTATACCACTGTTAAGATAAGAGAAAGTGAGAGAATATGTAATAAATAATAATAGCCAGAGAGAAAAATTGTGGGAGGAGAAGCAGAGAGAGCGAACAGTGTGGGAGAGAGAGCAGAGAGCAGAGTGTGTGGGAGAGGCGGAAGAAGGAGGCAAGAATGTGGGGAGAGAGCAGAAGAGCTTGGGAATGGGAGAGGGAGGCAGAGAGAGCAGAATGTGGGAGAGAGAGCAGAGAGAGAGCAAAATGTGGGAGAGAGAGCAGAGAGAGAGCAGAATGTGGGAGAGAGAGCAGAGAGAGAGCAGAATGTGGGAGAGAGAGCAGAGAGAGAGCAGAATGTGGGAGAGAGAGCAGAGAGAGAGCAGAATGTGGGAGAGAGAGAGCAGAATGTGGGAGAGAGAGCAGAGAGAGCAGAGTGTGTGGGAGAGAGAGCAGAATGTGGGAGAGAGAGAGAGCAGAATGTGGGAGAGAGAGAGAGCAGAATGTGGGAGAGAGAGCAGAGAGAGCAGAGGTGAGATGAGACAGAGATGTGAGAGGAGAGAGAGAGCAGATAGCAGGCTGAGAGAGCTGATAGAGCAGAGCGAGGAGAAGAGAGCAGAGAGTGAGAGAGAAGAGGGCAGAGAGAGCAGAGAACAGAGAGAGCAGGAGAGACAAGAGCAGAAAGAGAGAGAACTCTGTTGCTATAGTAACTCTGCATCACAACACTCTGTTGTACTAATTGTACAATTTGTTTAATTCTATTCCACATATTTAATTGTTTTGTATTTCATTTCATATTTGTTTCATGTTTCAACCAGTCGCAGGTTAACATCAACCTGACAGAGGAAACGTAAAATCAATAAACAAACTGTTTTCACAATTAACAGGCCTTTTCTTGTTTCAAGTATGTTTTATTATGAAAAGTACAATATATCCTTGTATACTTGTACAACTATGGAGCGTAAGTCCATATATAATTATACAATTGTATATAATTTGTTTTTCAACATAAAAGACAACACATGATTACATTGGTATTTTAACAGTGTTGTTGTAAGAGT
>NW_025761852.1:0-2260 GCF_021184085.1 Oncorhynchus gorbuscha
AGAGCTGCTCCTACAGACTCCTCCTGGTGGAGGTAGAGCTGCTCCTACAGACTCCTCCTGGTGGAGGTAGAGCTGTTCCTTAGCAGACTTCCTCCTGGCCATGGTAGAGCTGCTCCTACAGACTCCTCCTGGTGGAGGTAGAGCTGCTCCTACAGACTCCTCCTGGTGGAGGTAGAGCTGCTCCTACAGACTTCTCCTGGTGGAGGTAGAGCTGCTCCTCGTACATACTCCTCCTGGTGGAGGTAGAGCTGCTCCTACAGACTCCTCCTGGTCATGGTAGAGCTGTTCCTCATACAGACTCCTCCTGGTGGAGGTAGAGCTGCTCCTACAGACTCCTCCTGGTCATGGTAGAGCTGCTCCTACAGACTCCTCCTGGTGGAGGTAGAGCTGCTCCTACAGACTCCTCCTGGTCGATGGTAGAGCTGCTCCTCGTACAGACTCCTCCTGGTGGAGGTAGAGCTGCTCCTACAGACTCCTCCTGGTAATGGTAGAGCTGCTCCTAGAGACTCCTCCTGGTGGAGGTAGAGCTGCTCCTACAGACTCCTCCTGGTGGAGGTAGAGCTGCTCCTACAGACTCCTCCTGGTGGAGGTAGAGCTGCTCCTACAGACTCCTCCTGGTCATGGTAGAGCTGCTCCTACAGACTCCTCCTGGTCATGGTAGAGCTGCTCCTACAGACTCCTCCTGGTCATGGTAGAGCTGCTCCTACAGACTCCTCCTGGTGGAGGTAGAGCTGCTCCTACAGACTCCTCCTGGTGGAGGTAGAGCTGCTCCTACAGACTCCTCCTGGTCATGGTAGAGCTGCTCCTACAGACTCCTCCTGGTGGAGGTAGAGCTGTTCCTACAGACTCCTCCTGGTCATGGTAGAGCTGCTCCTACAGACTCCTCCTGGTGGAGGTAGAGCTGTTCCTACAGACTCCTCCTGGTCATGGTAGAGCTGCTCCTACAGACTCCTCCTGGTGGAGGTAGAGCTGCTCCTACAGACTCCTCCTGGTGGAGGTAGAGCTGCTCCTACAGACTCCTCCTGGTGGAGGTAGAGCTGCTCCTACAGACTCCTCCTGGTGGAGGTAGAGCTGCTCCTACAGACTCCTCCTGGTGGAGGTAGAGCTGCTCCTACAGACTCCTCCTGGTAATGGTAGAGCTGCTCCTACAGACTCCTCCTGGTGGAGGTAGAGCTGCTCCTACAGACTCCTCCTGGTCATGGTAGAGCTGCTCCTACAGACTCCTCCTGGTGGAGGTAGAGCTGCTCCTACAGACTCCTCCTGGTGGAGGTAGAGCTGCTCCTACAGACTCCTCCTGGTGGAGGTAGAGCTGCTCCTACAGACTCCTCCTGGTGGAGGTAGAGCTGCTCCTACAGACTCCTCCTGGTGGAGGTAGAGCTGCTCCTACAGACTCCTCCTGGTGGAGGTAGAGCTGCTCCTCTACAGACTCCTCCTGGTGGAGGTAGAGCTGCTCCTACAGACTCCTCCTGGTCATGGTAGAGCTGTTCCTCATAAAGACTCCTCCTGGTGGAGGTAGAGCTGCTCCTACAGACTCCTCCTGGTCATGGTAGAGCTGCTCCTACAGACTCCTCCTGGTGGAGGTAGAGCTGTTCCTACAGACTCCTCCTGGTCATGGTAGAGCTGCTCCTACAGACTCCTCCTGGTGGAGGTAGAGCTGCTCCTACAGACTCCTCCTGGTAATGGTAGAGCTGCTCCTACAGACTCCTCCTGGTGGAGGTAGAGCTGCTCCTACAGACTCCTCCTGGTGGAGGTAGAGCTGCTCCTACAGACTCCTCCTGGTGGAGGTAGAGCTGCTCCTACAGACTCCTCCTGGTCATGGTAGAGCTGCTCCTACAGACTCCTCCTGGTGGATGGTAGAGCTGCTCCTTCAGACTCCTCCTGGTGGATGGTAGAGCTGCTCCTACAGACTCCTCCTGGTGGAGGTAGAGCTGCTCCTACAGACTCCTCCTGGTGGAGGTAGAGCTGCTCCTACAGACTCCTCCTGGTCATGGTAGAGCTGCTCCTACAGACTCCTCCTGGTGGAGGTAGAGCTGCTCCTACAGACTCCTCCTGGTCATGGTAGAGCTGCTCCTACAGACTCCTCCTGGTGGAGGTAGAGCTGTTCCTTCAGACTCCTCCTGGTGGAGGTAGAGCTGCTCCTACAGACTCCTCCTGGTGGAGGTAGAGCTGCTCCTTACAGACTCCTCCTGGTGGAGGTAGAGCTGCTCCTACAGACTCCTCCTGGTGGAGGTAGAGCTGCTCCTTACAGACTCCTCCTGGT
>NW_025761853.1:0-2259 GCF_021184085.1 Oncorhynchus gorbuscha
TCATGGGTCTCCAGGTCACGGCCGGCTGTGACACAGCCTGGGATCGAACCCGGGGCTGCAGTGGCGCCGTAGCACTCATTGTTGAATTTGCAATTTCCAACTTGTTGTATAATGTTTATGTTCAATGGCCGATGAGCACCGAAATGTATCATTTATCTTCATATTTATCCTTTATATAACTAGGCAAGTCAGTTAAGAACAAATTCTTATTTACAACGACGGCCTACATCGGCCAAACCCGGACAACACTGGGCCAATTGTGTGCCGCCCTATGGGACTCCCAATCATGGTCGGTTGTGATACAGCTCAACTCGAACCAGGGTGTCTGTAGTGACGCGTCTAGCACTGAGATACAGTGGCTTAGACTGCTGCACCACTCGGGAGCCATATGACATGGATTGAAAAGGATTTGCCAGTAGATTGCCAACTTGATGCATGATGATGACTTCTTGTCTAACTTGCTAGCTAACATTTTGAAAGTGTGATGTTGACATGATCAGTCCAATCACAGCTATGGTAGATATATGATTTGACTTCATTTTATCTGTGGCCAATGACCTTGAGCCTTCTAGGATGGGCACGTCTAATGTAAGTATAAGGCAGCACCCAAGTGGCTTGAATTGATTTGCTCTTCCTGTAGATTTTGTGGCGAAGTAGTGTCCCTTTGAGAGACAGAACACTGAGCCAATCACGGCGCAACTAGAGAACATTACCAACCCCTACGCTCAGTAATTTCCACTGGCTGCCCCACCACCACCACAGAAAGCACTGAGCTAGGCTGAAACACTGCCAAAGTGCCAAAGTAACATGCAAAATGGGCAACAACAACAAAAAAGCATGTGGTGCTCTGCCTGAATGACTGTCACCACTGCCGTTATGTGTCTGGACAGCAGTAACTTGCTGTCGCCATTGGTGTCTACTAATGGGGATCATAATGCAATTTTAAATGAAATCCTTGTAATTTGTTGCTATCCTTGCGGTTTTATGGATGACCTGATTTCAGGGTTTTCCTGTCGAGAATGCTATCCATATATAGAGTTTTATTGACATATGACATCCACGTTTCAACATGCACTGGCACAATTTCAGTGGGTCGTGTGACAGCAGAAGTGCACAGGCCACTGAGGTTTAAGTATGGACAAAGATGTTCTCATCTATCTGTGGTAAATACAAGATAGGTCTCTCCGAGTCCGCTCACAATGGGAGTCGTTGTCGTCAAAACGGCACGGCGGGATCTCTTGCTCACGCATATCCTTTCTTTGGATTGGTGGATACATCTCATTATTGTAATCTTTGTTTGAATATTCGATGAAGGTTGTTGACGTCAACCGCCTGGATTCAATGGCGATCGCACATTGTTACAATACTACATACATAATATGACTTTTAAAATGTATTTATTATTTTGGAGCTTCTGTGACTAATGTTTACTGTTCATTTTTACTGTTCGGAGCAACTGCTCCGCCCTCAACCGTAAGGCTCTCCAGAGGGTAGTGAGGACTGCACAACGCATCACCGGGGGCAAACTACCTGCCCTCCAGGACACCTACACCACCCGTTGTTACAGGAAGGCCATAAAGATCATCAAGGACATCAACCACCCGAACCACTGCCTGTTCACCCCGCTATCATCCAGAAGGCGAGGTCAGTACAGGTGCATCAAAGCTGGGACCGAGAGACTGAAAAACAGCTTCTATCTCAAGGCCATCAGACTGTTAAATAGCCACCACTAACATTGAGTGGCTGCTGCCAACACACTGTCATTGACACTGACCCAACTCCAGCCATTTAATAATGGGAATTGATGGGAAATGATGTAAATATATCACTAGCCACTTTAAACAATGCTACCTTATATAATGTTACTTACCCTACATTATTCATCTCATATACATATGTATATACTGTACTCTACAACATCGACTGCATCCTTATGTAACACATGTATCACTAGCCACTTTAACTATGCCACTTTGTTTACTTTGTCTACATACTCATCTCATATGTATATACTGTACTCGATACCATCTACTGTATGCTGCTCTGTACCATCACTCATTCATATATCCTTATGTACATGTTCCTTATCCCCTTACACTGTGTATAAGACAGTAGTTTTGGAATTGTTAGTTAGATTACTTGTTGGTTATCACTGCATTGTCGGAACTAGAAGCACAAGCATTTCGCTACACTCGCATTAACATCTGCTAACCATGTGTATGTGACAAATAAAATTTGATTTGATTTGATTTGATTTGA
>NW_025761854.1:0-2253 GCF_021184085.1 Oncorhynchus gorbuscha
CAAGATGGATGTTATGATAGAGAGGAGGAGGGGTAGGACTGGCCTAGATGGTTGTTATGATGAGAGAGAGGGGGTAGGAGAGAGGTTAGAATGTGTATGGGTTCAGTTTAGGGCTTGGGAAGGAGAGGTGGCTGTGATGGGAGAGGGGATACAGGGCAGGGGCTGTGTGTGTACAAGAGTTATTGGTTTGGGCCCGGAGATTGCTTGTCCTGCACCTTTATGTTAGGAAAACTGTGGTTGGTGTGTGTGTGGGTGTGTGGCTGCTTACCTGTGAATGGAAACTAGGGCAGAACTGGTCGTCCCCTACGAGTGTCACACACACTGATCACTTAAAGATGCACTATGCAGATGTTGCTCTGCCATTTCCTGGTTGATAGAATTCTAATAGTTCGCTTAATTTCAGTTCCTGTGACAAATCAAGCAGGTGTCGTGTGGAGACTCATTGTACCGTGTAAACAGCTGTGAAATTCCCCTTTGAAGCCGGTGTACACCGAAAGTAAAGTCGTAAACAGATGTAGTCTGTTCGCCCAAGAAGTGACACCATTTCAACTTGAACTATAATAACTAATCATGTGTTCTGTACGTCGGCTCCGTATTCAGCCGTTACAGTTGTAATGCTCTCTGTCTCCGTATTCAGCCGTTACAGTTGTAATGCTCTCTGTCTCTCCGTATTCAGTCGTTACAGTTGTAATGCTCTCTGTCTTTCAGTATTCAGCCGTTACAGTTGTAATGCTCTCTGTCTCCGTATTCAGTCGTTACAGTTGTAATGCTCTCTGTCTCTCCGTATTCAGTCGTTACAGTTGTAATGCTCTCTGTCTCTCTGTATTCAGCCGTTACAGTTGTAATGCTCTCTGTCTTTCAGTAATTCAGCCGTTGGCAGTTGTAATGCTCTCTGTCTTTCAGTATTCAGTCGTTACAGTTGTAATGCTCTCTGTCTCCCGTATTCAGCCGTTACAGTTGTAATGCTCTTTCTGTCTCTGTATTCAGCCGGTACAGTTGTAATGCCTCCCTCTGTCTTTCAGTATTCAGTCGTTACAGCTGTAATGCTCTCTCCGCTCTCCCAGATTCGTCAGCAGTTGTACGTGTCTTTCAGTATTCAGCCGTTACAGTTGTAATGCTCTCTGTCTCCTCTCGTTGCTGTAATGCCTTGTCTCCCGTATTTGTTACAGCTGTAATGCTCTCTGTCTCCGTATTCAGTCAAGCAGCTACGTTTCTCTCTGTCTCTCCGTATTCAGCCGTTACAGTTGTAATGCTCTCTGTCTTTCAGTATTCAGCCGTTACAGTTGTAATGCTCTCTGTCTCTCCTTATTCAGTCGTTACAGTTGTAATGCTCTCTGTCTCCGTATTCAGCCGTTACAGTTGTAATGCTCTCTGTCTCCGTATTCAGTCGTTACAGTTGTAATGCTCTCTGTCTTTCAGTATTCAGTCGTTACAGTTGTAATGCTCTCTGTCTCTCCGTATTCAGCCGTTACAGTTGTAATGCTCTCTGTCTCTCGTATTCAGTCGTTACAGTTGTAATGCTCTCTGTCTTTCAGTATTCAGCCGTTACAGTTGTAATGCTCTCTGTCTCTCCGTATTCAGTCGTTACAGTTGTAATGCTCTCTGTCTCTCCGTATTCAGCCGTTACAGTTGTAATGCTCTCTGTCTCTCAGTATTCAGTCGTTACAGTTGTAATGCTCTCTGTCTCCGTATTCAGCCGTTACAGTTGTAATGCTCTCTGTCTCTCCGTATTCAGCCGTTACAGTTGTAATGCTCTCTGTCTTTCAGTATTCAGCCGTTACAGTTGTAATGCTCTCTGTCTCCGTATTCAGCCGTTACAGTTGTAATGCTCTCCGTCTCTCCGTATTCAGTCGTTACAGTTGTAATGCTCTCTGTCTCAGTATTCAGCCGTTACAGTTGTAATGCTCTCTGTCTCCGTATTCAGCCGTTACAGTTGTAATGCTCTCTGTCTCTCCGTATTCAGTCGTTACAGTTGTAATGCTCTCTGTCTTTCAGTATTCAGCCGTTACAGTTGTAATGCTCTCCGTCTCTCCGTATTCAGTCGTTACAGTTGTAATGCTCTCTGTCTCCGTATTCAGTCCGTTACAGTTGTAATGCTCTCTGTCTCCGTATTCAGCCGTTACAGTTGTAATGCTCTCTGTCTCCGTATTCAGCCGTTACAGTTGTAATGCTCTCTGTCTTTCAGTATTCAGCCGTTACAGTTGTAATGCTCTCTGTCTTTCAGTATTCAGTCGTTACAGTTGTAATGCTCTC
>NW_025761855.1:0-2252 GCF_021184085.1 Oncorhynchus gorbuscha
GAAGGTTAGGAGGTAGAGTTAGTATACTAGCTGAAGGGGATGTTATTCGAAAACATAATGTAAACTTTCACTGCTATGCGGATGACACACAGCTGTACATTTCAATGAAACACGGTGAAGCACCAAAATTGCCCTCGCTAGAAGCATGTGTTTCAGACATAAGGAAGTGGATGGCTGCAAACTTTCTACTATTAAACTCGGACAAAACAGAGATGCTTGTTCTAGGTCCCAAGAAACAAAGAGATCTTCTGTTGAATCTGACAATTAATCTTAATGGTTGTACAGTCGTCTCAAATAAAACTGTGAAGGACCTCGGCGTTACTCTGGACCCTGATCTCTCTTTTGAAGAACATATCAAGACCATTTCGAGGACAGCTTTTTTCCATCTACGTAACATTGCAAAAATCAGAAACTTTCTGTCCAAAAATGATGCAGAAAAATTAATCCATGCTTTTGTCACTTCTAGGTTAGACTACTGCAATGCTCTATTTTCCGGCTACCCGGATAAAGCACTAAATAAACTTCAGTTAGTGCTAAATACGGCTGCTAGAATCCTGACTAGAACCAAAAAATTTGATCATATTACTCCAGTGCTAGCCTCTCTACACTGGCTTCCTGTCAAAGCAAGGGCTGATTTCAAGGTTTTACTGCTAACCTACAAAGCATTACATGGGCTTGCTCCTACCTACCTCTCTGATTTGGTCCTGCCGTACATACCTATACGTACGCTACGGTCACAAGACGCAGGCCTCCTAATTGTCCCTAGAATTTCTAAGCAAACAGCTGGAGGCAGGGCTTTCTCCTATAGAGCTCCATTTTTATGGAACGGTCTGCCTACCCATGTCAGAGACGCAAACTCGGTCTCAACCTTTAAGTCTTTACTGAAGACTCATCTCTTCAGTGGGTCATATGATTGAGTGTAGTCTGGCCCAGGAGTGGGAAGGTGAACGGAAAGGCTCTGGAGCAACGAACCGCCCTTGCTGTCTCTGCCTGGCCGGTTCCCCTTTTTCCACTGGGATTCTCTGCCTCTAACCCTGTTACGGGGGCTGAGTCACTGGCTTGCTGGGGCTCTCTCGTGCCGTCCCTGGGGGGGTGCGTCACCTGGGTGGGTTGATTCACTGTTGTGGTCGGCCTGTCTGGGTTTCCCCCTTTGGGTTGTACCGTGTCGGAGATCTTTGTGGGCTATACTCGGCCTTGTCTCAGGATGGTAAGTTGGTGGTTGTAGATTTCCCTCTAGTGGTGTGGGGGCTGTGCTTTGGCAAAGTGGGTGGGGTTATATCCTTCCTGTTTGGCCCTGTCCGGGGTGTCCTCGGATGGGGCCACAGTGTCTCCTGACCCCTCCTGTCTCAGCCTCCAGTATTTATGCTGCAGTAGTTTATGTGTCGGGGGGCTAGGGTCAGTTTGTTTATCTGGAGTACTTCTCCTGTCCTATTCGGTGTCCTGTGTAAATCTAAGTGTGCGTTCTCTAATTCTCTCCTTCTCTCCTTCTTTCTCTCTCTCGGAGGACCTGAGCCCTAGAACCATGCCCCAGGACTACCTGACATGATGACTCCTTGCTGTCCCCAGTCCACCTGGCCATGCTGCTGCTCCAGTTTCAACTGGCCTGGGCCCTAGGACCATGTCCCAGGACTACCTGACATGAGGACTCCTTGCTGTCCCCAGTCCACCTGGCCATGCTCCTGCTCCAGTTTCAACTGTTCTGCCTTACTATTATTCAACCATGCTGGTCATTTATGAACATTTGAACATCTTGGCCACGTTCTGTTATAATCTCCACCCGGCACAGCCAGAAGAGGACTGGCCACCCCACATATGCTCTCTCTAATTCTCTCTTTCTTTCTCTCTCTCGGAGGACCTGAGCCCTAGGACCGTGCCCCAGGACTACCTGACATGATGGCTCCTTGCTGTCCCCAGTCCACCTGACTGTGCTGCTGCTCCAGTTTCAACTGTTCTGCCTTATTATTATTTGACCATGCTGGTCATTTATGAACATTTGAACATCTTGGTCATTTTCTGTTATAATCTCTACCCGGCACAGCCAGAAGAGGACTGGCCACCCCACATAGCCCGGTTCCTCTCTAGGTTTCTTCCTAGGTTTTGGCCTTTCTAGGGAGTTTTTCCTAGCCACCGTGCTTTTACACCTGCATTGTTTGCTGTTTGGGGTTTTAGGCTGGGTTTCTGTACAGCACTTTGAGATATCAGCTGATGTACGAAGGGCTATATAAATAAATTTGATTTGATTTGATTTGATT
>NW_025761858.1:0-2250 GCF_021184085.1 Oncorhynchus gorbuscha
GGAGAGAGAGAGAGAGAGAGAGAGAGAGAGAGAGAGAGAGAGAGAGAGAGAGAGAGAGAGAGAGAGAGAGAGAGAGAGAGAGAGAGAGAGAGTAGAGAGAGAGTGAGATGAGAGAGTAGGGAGAGAGAGATGAGAGAGTGAGTAGAGAGAGAGATGAGAGAGTGAGAAGAGAGAGAGAGAGAGAGAGAGAGAGAGAGAGAGAGAGAGAGAGAGAGAGAGAGAGAGAGAGTGAGAGAGAGAGAGAGAGAGAGAGAGAGAGAGTAGAGAGAGAGAGAGATGAGAGAGTGAGTAGAGAGAGAGAGAGAGAGAGAGATGAGAAATGCCAGTAGCTCAGCCCCAAATGTCTCCTCCTCATCTGAAATTAGAAAGATGTGAACACCTGCAAATCGTGATCTCACCAAAAGATCAAAGTTCCTCGTGAGTCATATGGTCCCGTAGCATTACATACATCTGTCCATCAGAGATAAAACAGCACCACAAATACCTACGACAATCCTCCTAACACGTAGGAACAGCTTCACCTGGGGTCTCACCTGTTTCACCTTCATACTGTGACTTGTTGTTCAGATCAGGGTAGGTGGGGCTGATGCTGATTGGGTCCTCCAGGAGACATTCCAGAAGGGCAGTCGTCAATCCGCAGGGAGAGTACGGTGGGAGGGTCGTAAGCTCTGACTGAACAATGATGTTGAAAAGAGTTGCTACCGTCGTCGGTACACACCTATAATAACAACAATAATAATCATCACCTTAATCTAAAAATAACCACAACAATAATCATACAAATATTTTGATAAAAGTAATCATAGAATCATAACAATAACAATAACAATAATTAATTTGTCAAGCTCATTTCCCACGCTCAATGAACGTAGAATAGAACATGATGTAATGTGTTCTAACTGCAATGAACCATGTACCGTTACTACGACAACCTACTATGATGGCCCTCGCTGTCATGGCAACATACCAAATGTATTTCTTCTTTCTTTAACGTTTACATATCTTGAAAACATGATTGCCGACAAGCAAAACATTTTAGGACAACATCAACAACGGACAAATGAAACAAATACCAAAAGATAGTTCATTTTTAGGTTGGGATTTTTTTCAACATTTAAAAAAATGATAATAATCATGTTTTGGAGTCGACACACCATAGTGAGCATGTGTAGAGCGTTGCGTGTCGCAGGAAACCTGGGGTTCTGACTGAGGAGGCTGTAGCCTGAAAACCCGGCCGGGTATCACACACCATCCTCTCGTTGGTCCTGGTCGGGAACACAGTCACCAGTGTTTGGGTCAGAACAAGTTCAAGGCAGTGAATGTAGGAAGTCATTTTAATTTACATTTAAAAAAAAAATGGGAAATGTAAAATAAATAGTTTATACTTTTCAGTTTATTGACAAGTCATTGAAAATAGATTGAATATTACATTTTGCTTCAACTTGTGCTTTTTTACCTGTTGGGGAAGACCAACTTGTTATTTTTACCTGTTGGGGAAGACCAACTTGTGCTTTTTACCTGTTGGGGAAGACTGCCAACCAGCGTAGAAATCCCAACAGCTCACAGGAGCAGTTGAACGGGTTGGTGTAGAGTTCACACGTCGTTAATCTACCGAGCCCCGTAAACAAGCCTCCGTCCAGCACCTGAATCCTGTTCATGGAGAGGTCAATGTTCTCTATGTTAGGACACTCCTCAAAGGTGTTGGGGGTGACTGCCTCGATCAGGTTGGCCTGTAGGTAGAGGTACTGCAGCTTCCCCAGGCCTCTGAGGATTCCCTCTGTTAGGTTCCTCAGACGGTTAAACCCCAACTGCAGCACCTGGTAGGAAAGATAAGGTAAGACAGGGTAAAGTAAGAGAGGGTAAGGTAATAGTGGGTAAGGTAGGAAAGATAAGGTAAGGTAAGAAATGGTAAGGTAAGAGAGGGTAAGGTAAGAAAGATAAGGTAAGGTAAGAAAGGGTAAGGTAAGAGAGGGTAAGGTAGGAAAGATAAGGTAAGGTAAGATAAGGTAAGGTAAGAAAGGGTAAGGTAGGAGAGGGTAAGGTAGGAAAGGGTATGGTAACGTGAGCTAAGGTACTGTGATGTAAGGTAACGTGAGATAAGGTAATTATTATTATTGTTATTATATGTTAAGGTAACGTGAGGTAACGTGAGGTAAGGTAACTGTGATGATAAGGTGATGTGAGGTAAGCGTAACGTGAGGTAACGTGAGGTAAGGTAACGTGAGGTAAGGTACTGTGAGGTAAGGTAAG
>NW_025761859.1:0-2249 GCF_021184085.1 Oncorhynchus gorbuscha
ACAATATAGAAAGTAAAACACTAGAATGGTCGTTTTGCAATGGAAGAATGTGCAAAGTAGAAATAAAAATAATGGGGTGCAAAGGAGCAAAATAAATAAATTAAATACAGTTGGGAAAAAGGTAGTTGTTTGGGCTAAATTATAGGTGGGCTATGTACAGGTGCATTAATCTGTGAGCTGCTCTGACAGTTGGTGCTTAAAGCTAGTGAGGGAGATAAGTGTTTCCAGTTTCAAAGATTTTTGTAGTTCGTTCCAGTCATTGGCAGCAGAGAACTGGAAGGAGAGGCGGCCAAAGAAATAATTGGTTTTGGGGGTGACGAGAGATATACCTGCTGGAGCGTGTGCTACAGGTGGGAGATGCTATGGTGACCAGCGAGCTGAGATAAGGGGGTACTTTACCTAGCAGGGTGTTGTAGATGACATGGAGCCAGTGGGTTTGGCGACGAGTATGACGCGAGGGCCAGCCAACGAGAGCGTACAGGTCACAATGGTGGGTAGTATATGGGGCTTTTGTGACAAAACGGATTGCACTGTGATAGACTGCATCCAATTTGTTGAGTAGGGTATTGGAGGCTATTTTGTAAATGACATCGCCAAAGTCGAGGATTGGTAGGATGGTCAGTTTTACAAGGGTATGTTTGGCAGCATGAGTGAAGGATGCTTTGTTGTGAAATAGGAAGCCAATTCTAGATTTAACTTTGGATTGGAGATGCTTGATATGGGTCTGGAAGGAGAGTTTACAGTCTAACCAGACACCTAAGTAATTGTAGTTGTCCATGTATTCTAAGCCAGAGCCGTACAGAGTAGTGATGTTGGACAGGCGGGTAGGTGCAGGTAGCGATCGGTTGAAGAGCATGCATTTAGTTTTACTTGTATTTAAGAGCAATTGGAGGCCACGGAAGGAGAGTTGTATGGCATTGAAGCTTGCCTGGAGGGTTGTTAACACAGTGTCCAAAGAAGGGCCAGAAGTATACAGAATGGTGTCGTCTGCGAAGAGGTGGATCAGAGACTCACCAGCAGCAAGAGCGACCTCATTGATGTATACAGAGAAGAGAGTCGGTCCAAGAATTGAACCCCGTGGCACCCCCATAGAGACTGCCAGAGGTCCGGACAGCAGACCCTCCGATTTGACACACTGAACTCTATCAGAGAAGTAGTTGGTGAACCAGGCGAGGCAATCATTTGAGAAACCAAGGCTGTCGAGTCTGCCGATGAGGATGTGGTGATTGACAGAGTCGAAAGCCTTGGCCAGATCAATGAATACGCCTGCACAGTAATGTTTCTTATCGATGGCGGTTAAGATATCGTTTAGGACCTTGAGCATGGCTGAGGTGCACCCATGACCAGCTCTGAAACCAGATTGCATAGCAGAGAAGGTATGGTGAGATTCGAAATGGTCGATAATCTGTTTGTTGACTTGGCTTTCGAAGACCTTAGAAAGGCATGGTAGGATAGATATAGGTCTGTAGCAGTTTGGGTCAAGAGTGCCCCCCTTTGAAGAGGGGGATGACCGCAGCTGCTTTCCAATCTTTGGGAATCTCAGACGACACGAAAGAGAGGTTGAACAGGCTAGTAATAGGGGTGGCAACAATTTCGGCAGATAATTTTTTAGAAAGAAAGGGTCCAGATTGTCTAGCCCGGTTGATTTGTAGGGGTCCAGATTTTGCAGCTCTCTCAGAACATCAGCTGAACGGATTTGGGAGAAGGAGAAATGGGGAAGGCTTGGGCGAGTTGCTGTTGGGGGTGCAGTGCTGTTGACCGGGGTAGAAGTAGCCAGGTGGAAAGCATGGCCAGCCGTAGAAAAATGCTTATTGAAATTCTCAATTATGGTGGATTTATCAGTGGTGACAGTGTTTCCTATCTTCAGTGCAGTGGGCAGCTGGGAGGAGGTGTTCTTATTCTCCATGGACTTTACAGTGTCCCAGAACTTTTTTGAGTTAGTGTTGCAGGAAGCAAATTTCTGCTTGAAAAAGCTAGCCTTGGCTTTTCTAACTGCCTGTGTATAATGGTTTCTAGCTTCCCTGAACAGCTGCATATCACGGGGGCTGTTCGATGCTAATGCAGAACGCCATAGGATGTTTTTGTGTTGGTTAAGGGCAGTCAGGTCTGGGGAGAACCAAGGGCTATATCTGTTCCTGGTTCTAAATTTCTTGAATGGGGAATGTTTATTTAAGATGGTTAGGAAGGCATTTAAAAAAATATCCAGGCATCCTCTACTGACGGGATGAGATCAATATCCTTCCAGGTTC
>NW_025761860.1:0-2245 GCF_021184085.1 Oncorhynchus gorbuscha
CTGGATTAAGGCTCCAGTCTCTAAGGAGGCGTGGGTTCAAATCCCACCACTGCCATCTTTATTGAGCTTGTTTGCGCAAACTATCACATGTTCTGCTTTATTTCAGGGTTTTTACTTTCATGTTGCCCATGCAAGGAGAAAAGAAGCAATGTTTTGTGTCACGGATGGGGTTCCAACTCAATAGAGCTTGTTTGCGCAAACTATCACATGTTCTGCTTTATTTCAGGGTTTTTACTTTCATGTTGCCCATGCAAGGGAGAAAAGAAGCAATGTTTTGTGTCACGGATGGGGTTCCAACTCAATAGAGCTTGTTTGCGCAAGCGATCACATGTTCTGCTTTATTTCAGGTTTTTACTTTCATGTCGCCCATGCAAAGGAAAAAAGAAGCAATGTTGTGTGTCTCGGATGGGGTTCCAACTCAATAGTGTAGTCCATCGCCTTAAACAACCAGCCACCAAGTTCTGTGCTCACGCGGTGGCAGTTGCACCTCCTACCGGTGGTTGTTCATGTCAAATCCTTGATAGGAAAAAAGGAAAGTTGTGATGGTCTGTGCGACGACCAAGCAGTCCATTTTAACAGTGGGTACTGTGGCCGAGCTGTCCAGAGAACTGGATTTAAGGACCCAGTCTTTCGGAGGTTTGGGTTCAAAGTCCACCGCTGCATGTTTTTCTCAACAGAAAACTGTCATGTAATTTCAAACAAGGCCACCAAGGACACCGGACAAATAAAGGGAATCCAGCCTTTACCCTAATTCCCAGGTCTGTTATTGCAATTATCTGCCGTGTTTTTCGAATTCAATCTGCTTCAGACATAAAAACTGAAACTAATTCTAAGTTTATACGATGGAAGAAAGAGCAACATCAGATAACTTAAGATTTTTAAAAAGAGAATCAAAAAAAGATGAAGGACGCAAGAGCAACATGAGATACATAAAGATTTTAAAGAAGAAAATGAAAAAGAAGACTAAAATACAAGGAAGTGCAGACGCTCTAGGTAACTGACGAGAAAGTGTGAATAGTTTGCCAGAGCTGGGTAGTGTGGCCGAGCGGTCTAAGGCGCTGGATTAAGGCTCCAGTCTCTAAGGAGGCGTGGGTTCAAATCCCACCACTGCCATCTTTATTGAGCTTGTTTGCGCAAGCGATCACATGTTCTGCTTTATTTCAGGTTTTTTACTTTCATGTCGCCCATGCAAAGGAAAAAAGAAGCAATGTTGTGTGTCACGGATGGGGTTCCAACTCAATAGTGTAGTCCATCGCCTTAAACAACCAGCCACCAAGTTCTGTGCTCACGCGGTGGCAGTTGCACCTCCTACCGGTGGTTGTTCATGTCAAATCCTTGATAGGAAAAAAGGAAAGTTGTGATGGTCTGTGCGACGACCAAGCAGTCCATTTTAACAGTGGGTACTGTGGCCGAGCTGTCCAGAGAACTGGATTTAAGGACCCAGTCTTTCGGTTCAAAGTCCACCGCTGCAACTTTTTCTCAACAGAAAACTGTAATGTAATTTCAAACAAGGCCACCAAGGACACCGGACAAATAAAGGGAATCCAGCCTTTACCCTAATTCCCAAGTCTGTTATTGCAATTATCTGCCGTGTTTTTCAAATTCAATCTGCTTCAGACAGAAAAGCAGAAACTAATTCTAAGTTTATACGATGGAAGAAAGAGCAACATCAGATAAATTAAGATTTTTAAAAGAGAATCAAAAAAGATGAAGGACGCAAGAGCAACGTGAGATAGATAAAGATTTTAAAGAAGAAAATGAAAAAGAAGACTAAAATACAAGGAAGTGCAGACGCTCTAGGTAACTGAGGAGAAAGTGCACATAATTTGCCAGAGCTGGGTAGTGTGGCCGAGCGGTCTAAGGCGCTGGATTAAGGCTCCAGTCTCTAAGGAGGCGTGGGTTCAAATCCCACCACTGCCATCTTTATTGAGCTTGTTTGCGCAAACTATCACATGTTCTGCTTTATTTCAGGGTTTTTACTTTCATGTTGCCCATGCAAGGGAGAAAAGAAGCAATGTTTTGTGTCACGGATGGGGTTCCAACTCAATAGAGCTTGTTTGCGCAAACTATCACATGTTCTGCTTTATTTCAGGGTTTTTACTTTCATGTTGCCCATGCAAGGGAGAAAAGAAGCAATGTTTTGTGTCACGGATGGGGTTCCAACTCAATAGAGCTTGTTTGCGCAAGCGATCACATGTTCTGCTTTATTTCAGGTTTTTTACTTTCATGTCGCCCATGCAAAGGA
>NW_025761861.1:0-2245 GCF_021184085.1 Oncorhynchus gorbuscha
GAGGGATGGTGGTAACTGATCTGATAGAGAACTGGGGATGTGGAACTGATTGATAGAGAACTGAGGGATGGTGGCAACTGAGGGATGGTGGTAACTGCTCTGATAGAGAACTGAGGGATGGTGGTAACTGAGTGGCTGATAGAGAACTGAGGGATGGTGGTAACTGATCTGATAGAGAACTGAGGGATGGTGGTAACTGAGGGATGGTGGTAACTGAGGGATGGTGGTAACTGAGGGATGGTGGTAACTGAGGGATGGTGGTAACTGAGGGATGGTGGTAACTGCTCTGATAGAGAACTGAGGGATGGTGGTAACTGAGGGATGGTGGTAACTGATCTGATAGAGAACTGAGGGATGGTGGTAACTGAGGGATGGTGGTAACTGATCTGATAGAGAACTGAGGGATGGTAACGCTGATAGAGAACTGAGGGATGGTGGTAACTGATCTGATAGAGAACTGAGGGATGGTGGTAACTGAGGGATGGTGGTAACTGATCTGATAGAGAACTGAGGGATGGTGGTAACTGAGGGATGGTGGTAACTGATCTGATAGAGAACTGAGGGATGGTGGTAACTGAGGGATGGTGGTAACTGATCTGATAGAGAACTGAGGGATGGTGGTAACTGAGGGATGGTGGTAACTGAGGGATGGGGTGGTAACTGATCTGATAGAGAACTGAGGGATGGTGGTAACTGAGGGATGGTGGTAACTGCTCTGATAGAGAACTGAGGGATGGTGGTAACTGATCTGATAGAGAACTGAGGGATGGTGGTAACTGATCTGATAGAGAACTGAGGGATGGTGGTAACTGAGGGATGGTGGTAACTGAGGGATGGTGGTAACTGATCTGATAGAGAACTGAGGGATGGTGGTAACTGAGGGATGGTGGTAACTGCTCTGATAGAGAACTGAGGGATGGTGGTAACTGAGGGATGGTGGTAACTGATCTGATAGAGAACTGAGGGATGGTGGTAACTGAGGGATGGTGGTAACTGATCTGATAGAGAACTGAGGGATGGTGGTAACTGAGGGATGGTGGTAACTGATCTGATAGAGAACTGAGGGATGGTGGTAACTGAGGGATGGTGGTAACTGATCTGATAGAGAACTGAGGGATGGTGGTAACTGATCTGATAGAGAACTGAGGGATGGTGGTAACTGAGGGATGGTGGTAACTGAGGGATGGTGGTAACTGATCTGATAGAGAACTGAGGGATGGTGGTAACTGAGGGATGGTGGTAACTGATCTGATAGAGAACTGAGGGATGGTGGTAACTGATCTGATAGAGAACTGAGGGATGGTGGTAACTGCTCTGATAGAGAACTGAGGGATGGTGGTAACTGATCTGATAGAGAACTGAGGGATGGTGGTAACTGAGGGATGGTGGTAACTGATCTGATAGAGAACTGAGGGATGGTGGTAACTGATCTGATAGAGAACTGAGGGATGGTGGTAACTGAGGGATGGTGGTAACTGATCTGATAGAGAACTGAGGGATGGTGGTAACTGCATCTGATAGAGAACTGAGGGATGGTGGTAACTGATCTGATAGAGAACTGAGTGGATGGTGGTGGTAACTGATCTGATAGAGAACTGAGGGATGGTGGTAACTGATCTGATAGAGAACTGAGGGATGGTGGTAACTGATCTGATGAGAGAACTGAGGGATGGTGGTAACTGATCTGATAGAGAACTGAGGGATGGTGGTAACTGATTGAGAACTGAGGGATGGTGGTAACTGATCTGATAGAGAACTGAGGGATGGTGGTAACTGATCTGATAGAGAACTGAGGGATGGTGGTAACTGATCTGATAGAGAACTGAGGGATGGTGGTAACTGATCTGATAGAGAACTGAGGGATGGTGGTAACTGATCTGATAGAGAACTGAGGGATGGTGGTAACTGATCTGATAGAGAACTGAGGGATGGTGGTAACTGCTCTGATAGAGAACTGAGGGATGGTGGTAACTGATCTGATAGAGAACTGAGGGATGGTGGTAACTGATCTGAGAGAGAACTGAGGGATGGTGGTAACTGCTCTGATAGAGAACTGAGGGATGGTGGTAACTGATCTGATAGAGAACTGAGGGATGGTGGTAACTGATCTGAGAGAGAACTGAGGGATGGTGGTAACTGCTCTGATAGAGAACTGAGGGATGGTGGTAACTGATCTGGATAGAGAACTGAGGGATGGTGGTAACTGCTCTGATAGAGAACTGAGGGATGGTGGTAACTGTCTAGA
>NW_025761863.1:0-2244 GCF_021184085.1 Oncorhynchus gorbuscha
GATGCCATTTTTTGTGTTGATTTCAGAATGCCATTTTGGTGATGGTCCCTCTCCGTTTAAACATATTGCAAATGTACAAAAGTCAACTAGCAAGTCAGTGTCCATCAGTCAATTAGATGTCATTTTGACACCAAACTGATACCAATTGACACCAAACCCACTTTTTCCAACTCATTTAGAAGCCAACTATCATATATGTCAGAGCAGGCCCATAATTCACAGCGCCTTTAGTTTAAAACATAATAAAAACGTAAAACACATAGTTACGTTCTAGCTGCGGGTCCAGGTCGGACATTATGTGAAGGCCTATGTGAGGCGACCCCGAATCCCGAGTTTCGGCTCGATAGGTCCTTCGGTGCCCGAGTAAAACCCTAATTGGTGCTGAAAATCCACTTTTTCCATGCCTTGCTATGGGGTCCTTGAATGAGCTATCGGACCGAAACATTGGGGTCCGTCTCTATGGGCCGAGCCGGTTTCAATGCACCTAGTCTTGTGTCTCTGAGACTTTTCTAAATGTCGCCATTTTCGTAATGGTCAAAATGAATTGAAGTCATTGCAAATGTACGAGGCTATTTCTCGGTCCGAGAACCTTCTAGAGCACATATGTCAGAGTCAAGGCCCGCGGGCCACATCCGGCCCGCGAGAAGGTTTTTACGGCCCCTGGGATGATCTTGATTTATTATTAGAACCGGCCCGCAGACCGCAGCAAGCCGGCAGCCCGCAGATCTTTGCACGCACCAATACTACATTTCCCACAATGCAACGGTGACGCACCGAGCAGTAGGCTGCTTCATTTCAATATTTATTGGCACAGCAGTTGTCAGCATCACAGTAAAATTAACTTTCAGATACCCATCAAAAATGGCAAAACGGAAGGTGGACACTGAGAACCGGGGTTTCAAACAAGGTGGGAGTCGGAGTATTTGTTCACGGAGGTAGCTGGAAAACCTCTGTGTCTTCTGTGTGGAGAAAGTGTGGCGGTACTGAAAGAGTATAATCTGAGACGACATTATGAAACGAAACACGCGGACAAAAACAAGAATATGGACATGGAACAAAGGCTACAAAAGGCAGAGGAATTAAAACGAGGCCTCAAATCTCGACAGGCTCTGTTCAAAAAGCCAAATCACAAGGCCAGGCTGCTGTCAAGGCCAGTTTTATTTTGGCAGAAGAGATCGCTAAATCAGCCCGGCCATTTACGGAGGGGATTTCATCAAAAACTGCATGATTAAAGTTTGTGACGAAGTTTGCCCAGAAAAAAGGCAACTCTTTTTAAATGTGAGTCTGAGCAGAAACACCGTTTCCTCCCGACACAATGCCCCAGCTGCGCATCCAGGCTGCTCAAAGCGTTGTCTATGTTTGGCAGCACATACCTGTGTGAACAACTGTTTTCTTTGATGAACTTGAACAAAACATCACACAGAAGTCGACTTACTGCTGAACACCTCCACTCAATTCTGAGGATTTCCTCAGCTCAGAGCCTTACCCCGAACATTGATGAACTTGTGGAAAAGATGGGACACCACCAAGTATCACCCTCAACCTCAAACAAGTGAACATTACTGTGCAATCACATATTTAGAGTTTTTACTCAGTTCAAGTTTAAAAGTTAAAGTTTAATATTTGTTTTCACTGCATGTTACTTCTCCTTAAACAAAGTGTTGTTTTTGATTAATAGATTTTTGCACTTTATTTTATTGTATTTCAATCCAATTATATTTTAAAAATATTTCAGTTGAGTGGATGATAGAAAATTGCTATTATTGTTTTTTTCTTTGAAGTAAATTTAGCCCACTTTGCTAAAATAGAAAATATAGGCTACTGATGGTGCCTTGAATACCGGTTTCTTTCATTTAATGTTCATGTTATGGGGATTTTTATATAAAGGAAATTTGTCTTTTGTGTCTGTTGAAAATTAAAGATTACTGACAGAGCCATAAGAAAATATTGCTTTATTTATCTGATCATATTGGAATATATTTGTTAGGTTTTCAGTAGGTTCAATTAGGTTCACTAGACTATATGCGTCATTTAAAAAATTTTCAATGAACATTCGAACAGTCCGGCCCTCGGCTTGTAGCTAAATTTTTTATTTGGCCCTCCGTCCATTTGACTTTGACACCCCTGTTCTAGAGCCACCTAACTCACCACGGACTATCGACCCGAGGTCTAGAACAGGTTTCTAAAGTTTCGAAACTCTAGGTCTGACGGTTCTTTTTAGCTCGAACAAAACTAACTATTGGA
>NW_025761864.1:0-2242 GCF_021184085.1 Oncorhynchus gorbuscha
ACCACTAGGCTACCTGCTCTAACCACTAGGCTACCTGGCTCTAACCACTAGGCTACCTGGCTCTAACCACTAGGCTACCTTGCTCTAACCACTAGGCTACCTGGCTCTAACCACTAGGCTACCTGCTCTAACCACTAGGCTACCTTGCTCTAACCACTAGGCTACCTGCTCTAACCACTAGGCTACCTGGCTCTAACCACTAGGCTACCTGCTCTAACCACTAGGCTACCTGCTCTAACCACTAGGCTACCTGCTCTAACCACTAGGCTACCTGGCTCTAACCACTAGGCTACCTGCTCTAACCACTAGGCTACCTGCTCTAACCACTAGGCTACCTGGCTCTAACCACTAGGCTACCTGCTCTAACCACTAGGCTACCTGGCTCTAACCACTAGGCTACCTGCTCTAACCACTAGGCTACCTGGCTCTAACCACTAGGCTACCTGCTCTAACCACTAGGCTACCTGCTCTAACCACTAGGCTACCTGCTCTAACCACTAGGCTACCTGCTCTAACCACTAGGCTACCTGCTCTAACCACTAGGCTACCTGGCTCTAACCACTAGGCTACCTGCTCTAACCACTAGGCTACCTGGCTCTAACCACTAGGCTACCTGCTCTAACCACTAGGCTACCTGCTCTAACCACTAGGCTACCTGCTCTAACCACTAGGCTACCTGCTCTAACCACCAGGCTACCTGCTCTAACCACTAGGCTACCTGGCTCTAACCACCAGGCTACCTGGCTCTAACCACTAGGCTACCTTCTCTAACCACTAGGCTACCTGGCTCTAACCACTAGGCTACCTGGCTCTAACCACTAGGCTACCTGCTCTAACCACTAGGCTACCTTCTCTAACCACTAGGCTACCTGCTCTAACCACTAGGCTACCTGGCTCTAACCACTAGGCTACCTGCTCTAACCACTAGGCTACCTGGCTCTAACCACTAGGCTACCTGCTCTAACCACTAGGCTACCTGGCTCTAACCACTAGGCTACCTGCTCTAACCACTAGGCTACCTGGCTCTAACCACTAGGCTACCTGGCTCTAACCACTAGGCTACCTGCTCTAACCACTAGGCTACCTGGCTCTAACCACTAGGCTACCTGCTCTAACCACTAGGCTACCTGGCTCTAACCACTAGGCTACCTGCTCTAACCACTAGGCTACCTGGCTCTAACCACTAGGCTACCTGCTCTAACCACTAGGCTACCTGGCTCTAACCACTAGGCTACCTGGCTCTAACCACTAGGCTACCTTCTCTAACCACTAGGCTACCTGGCTCTAACCACTAGGCTACCTGCTCTAACCACTAGGCTACCTGGCTCTAACCACTAGGCTACCTGCTCTAACCACTAGGCTACCTGGCTCTAACCACTAGGCTACCTGCTCTAACCACTAGGCTACCTGCTCTAACCACTAGGCTACCTGCTCTAACCACTAGGCTACCTGGCTCTAACCACTAGGCTACCTGCTCTAACCACTAGGATACCTGCTCTAACCACTAGGCTACCTTCTAACCACTAGGCTACCTGGCTCTAACCACTGGAGGCTACCTGGCTCTAACCACTAGGCTACCTGCTCTAACCACTGGGCTACCTGCTCTAACCACTAGGCTACCTGCTCCAACCACTAGGATACCTGGCTCTAACCACTAGGCTACCTGCTCCAACCACTAGGATACCTGCTGCCGCAATGATGTCTGATTACGTTGTTGACAACAGCACGGGTTGTGATATGTAGAAACTGCATGGATCAGATGAATCGCGAACAGCAGAACAGCGAGTAATGTCTGCGTACCAAATAACACCTTATTCACCATATAGTGTACTAAACAGGAATATGGGGCTATTTCGGGATGACAGACCCACAGGTACGGGAGAATCAAAGAACACACAGAACACATTATTCCTTGTATTTTGCCATTGACTCTGATGTGCAGCACATCTGTTAACAGTGCAATTTAAACAATGTCAATCACCTTGTTTTGCATACGGCATAATAACAGTCTGCTGTACCAACCACAGGAAGTGGTCTGCTGTACCAACCACAGGAAGTGGTCTGCTGTACCAACCACAGGAAGTGGTCTGAAGGTACCAACCACAGGAAGTGGTCTGCTGTACCAACCACAGGAAGTGGTCTGCTGTACCAACCACAGGAAGTGGTCTGCTGTACCAACCACAGGAAGTGGTCTGCTGTACCAACCACAGGAAGTGGTCTGCTGTACCAACCACAGGAAGTG
>NW_025761865.1:0-2239 GCF_021184085.1 Oncorhynchus gorbuscha
CTATATAAAAAATCAAATCAAATCAAATGTTATTTGTCACATGCGTCGAATACAACACCTTACAGTGAGTGAAATGCTTACTTACAAGCCCTTAACCAACAATGCAGATTAAGAAAAATACCTAAAAAGTAAGAAAAACAACAACAAATAATTAAAGAGCAGCAGTAAATAACAATAGTGAGGCCATGTACATGGGGTACTGGTACAGAGTCAATGTGTGGAGGCACCGGTTAGTCAAGGTAAATAACGTCATCTGTATATGTAGGTAGAGTGATTCAAGTGACTATGCATAGATAATAACAGAGAGTAGCAGCAGCGTAAAAGAGGAGGGGAAATGCAAATAGTCTGGGTAGCCATTTGATTAGATGTTCAGGAGTCTTTTGGTTTGGGGTAGAAGCTGTTTAGAAGTCTCTTGGACCTTGACGCTCCGGTACCGCTTGCCGTGTGGTAGCAGGGAGAACAGTCTATGACTAAGGTGGCTGGAGTCTTGGACAATTTCTCAGGCCTTCCTCTGACACCGCCTGGTATAGAGGCCCTGAATGGCAGAAAGCTTGGCCCTGGTGATGTACTAGGCCATATGCACTACCCTCTGTAATGCCTTGCGGTCGGAGGCAGAGCAGTTGCCATACCAGGCAGTGATGCAACCCGTCAGGATGCTCTTGATGGTGCAGCTGTAGAACCTTTTGAGGATCTGAGGACCCATGCCAAATCTTTTTAGTCTCCTGATGGGGAATAGTTTTTGTCGTGCCCTCTTCTCAACTGTCTTGGTGTGTTTGAACCATGATAGTTTGTTAGTAATGTGGACACCAAAACAGCATGATTGGACAATAAAACTCACATCGCTGAGCTTACTTTATGCAGGTTTGTATCGTGTAGTCCTGTCCTATGTAACTGTAGGCCTAATTGAAAAGTAACTCAGTCTGTGTCAGCTATTGTGTTTATTGATTAATTCCAGTTAATGCTTTTGTATTAAAAAAGTCTAGGTATTCAGCCCAAGTTTACCCTGGCCAGAAGGAAAGGGCGCATAGTAGGCTAGACTATGCAGCTGCTGTTGTTAGTGGCCTACAGTTGATCAGACTGAAAAATGGTCTAGTTTCCATGCAACACAGCATATCAAATCGCTAATGTTTAGGTGTATAGGCTGCTACATTTATGAAATCATTTTTGCTTGTGTCTGTCGTGAGTGATTTATTATCACTCTTGCTAAATAAATACCCGAGGAAAGCGGACAGCGCACCTCAATCTTTGTGGGTTGTGCCCTGCCCGCACACGACCTGCGATTTCTGTGAATCTGATTGGTCAAGATACACAAAGCGCCTGCAGAAACACTCGGATGTGAAGAACTCGGATGTGAAGGACAGATCAATTGTGCGAGAGTTGACAGTTCGTGATGCAAATCGGTCTAAAAAAACAGTACTTTGGCCCTCTTTCTACTTTGGCGACAATATTTTTTATTAAACTAAATCAAAATTGCTTTGGCAAATGCTGCGTGTGGCAAATGTGGCCTCACTTTTTCCGGCGGACCTGCCTTGTGGTCCTCCTCCTCCTGCAGGCTTTCCTCAGTGATGACCCTTTAGTGCATAAGAAAGGGGACCATGAATGGAAGGGAATTGTGTAGCTACAAACAACCTGTTTGCCAGGTGGCAAAGTTCCATTTTACAATCCTAAGGTTTTCACTCTAACATTTGAGAAAACATGCAACATAATGTCATATTTATGATCATGCCTGTAAGTAGCTGTCAAACCACTTAGACCAGGCAGGATGATTTAGTTACCAATCTGACCTCAAATCCTGAGCTTTCGTAGTCATTATCTATTATCATAAGGATTAGGCAATACAAAGACAAAATACCTTAAGTGCTACTTGTTCACCTTTGTTGATTCACTGGTGGAGGAATGGTCGGTTATTTTTATGCTGAAAGACAAATTCCAGAAAAATAGCTTAGAGTTCAAAAAATGTACACTACCGATCAGAAATACAGTGTAGACATAGTTAATTGTAAATTACTTGTAAATGACTATTGTAGCTGGAAATGGCAGATTTTGAATGGAATATCTACATAGGCATACAGAGGCCCATTAGCAGCAAACCATCACTTGACTGCTAAAAAAAACAAGACACAGAGGTTGCTGGCCATGTGCTCTACATGCTTCCAGCCAAACCAAGCACTGGCAATGTATTTGAAATTCCTGTTATTTTCTAGATTTCTCATGAAAACATGTGTATCTCTGTGAAACG
>NW_025761866.1:0-2238 GCF_021184085.1 Oncorhynchus gorbuscha
TCACATTGATGTCAGGATAAACCTCTTCATTCAGGCTGACAGCAGCGCTGTCCCTCTCAAACGCGTCTCTCAGTTCCTTCTTCACTGCAGCTGATCCACACAGACGGTACAGACCCACCACCTACAGACAGACAGACAGGCAGACAGACAGACAGACAGGCAGACAGGCAGACAGGCAGGCAGGCAGACAGACAGACAGACAGGCAGACAGACAGACAGGCAGACAGGCAGACAGGCAGACAGGCAGACAGGCAGACAGGCAGACAGACAGACAGACAGACAGACAGACAGACAGACCCTTTAGGTTGTGGTTATTGTCCTGTGTATGAAACAGTGTAAATGATGAGGGGGTTGTTGTCCTGTGTATTCAACAGTGTAAATGAGGGTTGTTGTCCTGTGTATTAAACAGTGTAAATGAAGGGGGTTGTTGTCCCTGTGTATTAAACAGTGTAAATGAGGGGGTTGTTGTCATGTGTATGAAACAGTGTAAATGAAGGGGTTGTTGTCCTGTGTATGAAACAGTGTAAATGATGAGGGGTTGTTGTCCTGTGTATTAAACAGTGTAAATGATGGGGGTTGTTGTCCTGTGTATTAAACAGTGTAAATGAGGGGGTTGTTGTCCTGTGTATTAAACAGTGTAAATGAGGGGTTGTTGTCCTGTGTATGAAACAGTGTAAATGAGGGGGGGTTGTTGTCCTGTGTATTAAACAGTGTAAATGAGGTGGGTTGTTGTCCTGTGTATGAAACAGTGTAAATGAGGGGGGGTTGTTGTCCTGTGTATTAAACAGTGTAAATGAGGGGGGTTGTTGTCCTGTGTATTGAACAGTGTAAATGAGGTGGGGTTGTTGTCCTGTGTATGAAACAGTGTAAATGAGGTGGGTTGTTGTCCTGTGTATTAAACAGTGTAAATGAGGGGGGTTGTTGTCCTGTGTATTAAACAGTGTAAATGATGAGGGGGTTGTTGTCCTGTGTATTAAACAGTGTAAATGAGGGGGTTGTTGTCCTATTACCATGAAACAGTGTAAATGAAGGGGGTTGTTGTCCTGTGTATTAAACAGTGTAAATGAGGGGGGGGTTGTTGTCTGTGTATTAAACAGTGTAAATGAGGGGGTTGTTGTCCTGTGTATGAAACAGTGTAAATGAGGGGGTTGTTGTCCTGTGTATTAAACAGTGTAAATGGGGGGTTGTTGTCCTGTGTATTAAACAGTGTAAATGATGAGGGGGTTGTTGTCCTGTGTATGAAACAGTGTAAATGAAGGGGTTGTTGTCCTGTGTATGAAACAGTGTAAATGAAGGGGGTTGTTGTCCTGTGTATTAAACAGTGTAAATGAGGGGGTTGTTGTCCTGTGTATTAAACAGTGTAAATGAGGTGGGGGTTGTTGTCCTGTGTATGAAACAGTGTAAATGAGGGGGTTGTTGTCCTGTGTATGAAACAGTGTAAATGAAGGGGGTTGTTGTCCTGTGTATTAAACAGTGTAAATGAAGGGGTTGTTGTCCTGTGTATTAAAATGTAGGGGGGGGTTGTTGTCCTGTGTATTAAACAGTGTAAATGAAGGGGTTGTTGTCCTGTCCTGTGTATTAAACAGTGTAAATGAGGGGGTTGTTGTCCTGTGTATTAAACAGTGTAAATGAGGTGGGGGTTGTTGTCCTGTGTATGAAACAGTGTAAATGAGGGGGTTGTTGTCATGTGTATGAAACAGTGTAAATGAAGGGGTTGTTGTCCTGTCTATTAAACAGTGTAACAGGTGTAAATGAGGGGGGTTGTTGTCCTGTGTATTAAACAGTGTAAATGAAGGGGTTGTTGTCCTGTGTATGAAACAGTGTAAATGAGGGGGTTGTTGTCCTGTGTATTAAACAGTGTAAATGAGGGGGGTTGTTGTCCTGTGTATGAAACAGTGTAAATGAGGGGGTTGTTGTCCTGTGTATTAAACAGTGTAAATGAGGGGGGTTGTTGTCCTGTGTATTAAACAGTGTAAATGAGGGGGGTTGTTGTCCTGTGTATTAAACAGTGTAAATGAGGGGGTTGTTGTCCTGTGTATGAAACAGTGTAAATGAGGGGGTTGTTGTCCTGTGTATTAAACAGTGTAAATGAAGGGGTTGTTGTCCTGTGTATTAAACAGTGTAAATGAGGGGGTTGTTGTCCCGTGTATGAAACAGTGTAAATGAAGGGGGTTGTTGTCCTGTGTATGAAACAGTGTAAATGAAGGGGGTTGTTGTCCTGTGTATTAAACAGTGTAA
>NW_025761867.1:0-2237 GCF_021184085.1 Oncorhynchus gorbuscha
TGACCAGTAGTCCTGATCCTCACTAATCATGGAACTGTAATAGGGTTTAAACAGTAGTCCTATAAATCTACCCTGATCCTCACTGATCATGGAACTGTAATAGGGGTTAAACAGTAGTCCTGATCCTCACTAATCATGGAACTGTAATAGGGGTTAAACAGTAGTCCTATAAATCTACCCTGATCCTCACTAATCATGGAACTGTAATAGGGGTTAACCAGTAGTCCTGATCCTCACTAATCATGGAACTGTAATAGGGGTTAAACAGTAGTCCATGATCCTCACTAATCATGGCACTGTAATAGGGGTTAACACAGTAGTCCTAGATCCTCACTAATCATGGAACTGTAATAGGGGTTAAACAGTGTCCTATAAGTCTACCCTGATCCTCACTAATCATGGAACTGTAATAGGGGTTAAACAGTAGTCCTATAAATCTACCCTGATCCTCACTAATCATGGAACTGTAATAGGGGTTAAACAGTAGTCCTATAAATCTACCCTGATCCTCACTAATCATGGAACTGTAATAGGGGTTAAACAGTAGTCCTATAAATCTACCCTGATCCTCACTAATCATGGAACTGTAATAGGGGTTAAACAGTAGTCCTATAAATCTACCTGATCCTCACTAATCATGGAACTGTAATAGGGGTTAAACAGTAGTCCTGATCCTCACTAATCATGGAACTGTAATAGGGGTTAAACAGTAGTCCTATAAATCTACCCTGATCCTCACTAATCATGGAACTGTAATAGGGGTTAAACAGTAGTCCTAAATCTACCCTGATCCTCACTAATCATGGAACTGTAATAGGGGTTAAACAGTAGTCCTATAAATCTACCCTGATCCTCACTAATCATGGAACTGTAATAGGGGTTAAACAGTAGTCCTGATCCTCACTAATCATGGAACTGTAATAGGGGTTAAACAGTAGTCCTGATCCTCACTAATCATGGAACTGTAATAGGGGTTAAACAGTAGTCCTATAAATCTACCCTGATCCTCACTAATCATGGAACTGTAATAGGGGTTAAACAGTAGTCCTATAAATCTACCCTGATCCTCACTGATCATGGAACTGTAATAGGGGTTAAACAGTAGTCCTAATCCCTGATCCTCACTAATCATGGCACTGTAATAGAGGTTAAACAGTAGTCCTATAAATCTACCCTGATCCTCACTAATCATGGAACTGTAATAGGGGTTAAACAGTAGTCCTATAAATCTACCCTGATCCTCACTAATCATGGAACTGTAATAGGGGTTAAACAGTAGTCCTATAAATCTACCCTGATCCTCACTAATCATGGAACTGTAATAGGGGTTAAACAGTAGTCCTATAAATCTACCCTGATCCTCACTAATCATGGAACTGTAATAGGGGTTAAACAGTAGTCCTGATCCTCACTAATCATGGAACTGTAATAGGGGTTAAACAGTAGTCCTGATCCTCACTAATCATGGAACTGTAATAGGGGTTAAACAGTAGTCCTGATCCTCACTAATCATGGCACTGTAATAGGGGTTAAACAGTAGTCCTGATCCTCACTAATCATGGAACTGTAATAGGGGTTAAACAGTAGTCCTGATCCTCACTAATCATGGAACTGTAATAGGGTTTAAACAGTAGTCCTGATCCTCACTAATCATGGAACTGTAATAGGGGTTAAACAGTAGTCCTATAAATCTCCTGATCCTCACTAATCATGGCACTGTAATAGGGGTTAAACAGTAGTCCTGATCCTCACTAATCATGGCACTGTAATAGGGGTTGACCAGTAGTCCTGATCCTCACTAATCATGGAACTGTAATAGGGTTTAAACAGTAGTCCTATAAATCTACCCTGATCCTCACTAATCATGGAACTGTAATAGGGGTTAAACAGTAGTCCTGATCCTCACTAATCATGGCACTGTAATAGGGGTTGACCAGTAGTCCTGATCCTCACTAATCATGGAACTGTAATAGGGTTTAAACAGTAGTCCTATAAATCTACCCTGATCCTCACTAATCATGGAACTGTAATAGGGGTTAAACAGTAGTCCTGATCCTCACTAATCATGGAACTGTAATAGGGGTTGACCAGTAGTCCTGATCCTCACTAATCATGGAACTGTAATAGGGGTTAAACAGTAGTCCTGATCCTCACTAATCATTGGCACTGTAATAGGGGTTAAACAGTAGTCCTGATCCTCACTAATCATGCACATGTAATAGGGGTTAAACAGTAGT
>NW_025761868.1:0-2237 GCF_021184085.1 Oncorhynchus gorbuscha
GGGTATGAGGTAGTTGAGGTAATTACTAGACTTTATACAACGAGTACCAGTACTGAGTCAATGCCCAGGGGTATGAGGTAGTTGAGGTAATTACTAGACTTTATACAACGAGTACCAGTACTGAGTCAATGCCCAGGGGTATGAGGTAGTTGAGGTAATTACTAGACTTTATACAACGAGTACCAGTACTGAGTCAATGTCCAAGGGTATGAGGTAGTTGAGGTAATTGAGGTAATACAGTATGTACATGTGGGTAGGGGTTAAAGTGACTAGGAAATAGTAACACGATTAAAACAACGAGGCTATAAACAAAGGCACAGGAAGAGAGAAAGAAAGAGGGAGGGATGGAGGGTATGAGGTAGTTGAGGGAGGGATGGATGGAAGGTATGAGGTAGTTGAGGGAGGGATGGATGGAGGGTATGAGGTAGTTGAGGGAGGGATGGATGGAGGGTATGAGGTAGTTGAGGGAGGGATGATGGAGGGTATGAGGTAGTTGAGGGAGGGATGGATGAAGGGTATGAGGTAGTTGAGGGAGGGATGGATGGAAGGTATGAGGTAGTTGAGGTAGGGATGGATGGAGGGTATGAGGTAGTTGAGGGAGGGATGGATGGAAGGTATGAGGTAGTTGAGGTAGGGATGGATGGAGGGTATGAGGTAGTTGAGGGAGGGTATGAGGTAGTTGAGGGAGGGATGGATGGAAGGTATGAGGTAGTTGAGGGAGGGATGGATGGAGGGTATGAGGTAGTTGAGGGAGGGATGGATGGAGGGTATGAGATAGTTGAGGGAGGGATAGATGGAGGGTATGAGGTCATTGAGGGAGGGATGGATGGAGGGCTCAATTTCCTTTGCAGGGTATTCACTATAGACTAATAGACTGCAACACTCTCAAAGACAATCATGTACTATATTAGAGAAATGGAAGAAATCAAGGACACTGTATTGCCAGCATGTATAGCAGAGCACAGTGAATCGAGCACAAAACGAGGCCACAGTTGTCAAGGGTTTGTGATGTGTGCACAGTGTCTTTTTGTGATATGCACATGTGTGAACCAGGTCACTCCTGTCGCTGTTCAAATCCCGGTCACTGCAAGGGACACTTTAGCCACACTCCCTGTGGAGTAAGTCATGATTAGCCTGTTGAGCTAAAGGCTACTTCACCTGTTCAAGCCAAGAACCAACCTCAGGGGCAATGGGATACACCGTAATCAGCTCAAAGATCCATCCTCATTACAAGCTCCGTCCCACACGTTCAGTTACAGCTAGCTAGTGCTTGATAGGGAACGAGTTAGTAGCCACATTGCTGTGTTTTCTATGGATGTGCCAGTTTGTATGGGTTATGTACAGAAGGAAAGCACTATGTCTGTGGATGTATCAGAATGGTTTTGGGTCAGGCAGAACCATCACAGAAGATGTCACATCTCTTTATTGTACTACAACAACACCACTGCATATCATTAGACTATATAGTGTCAGTAATATGGTCTGAGACTCATATCATTAGATGCTGTTCATTTATTATGTGTGGTGTATAAATCCAAGGGTGCATCCAAAGTAACATTATATTCCCTATACTTTTCAAAAGTAGTGCACTATATATAGGGAATAGGGCACCATTTGGGGACACACCCAATACTCTATGTCGTAGGGACTGAGTGAGGCCAACTACGTCTATTAGAGCACTGCCCAGACTTTCCATTTGCTATTGTAAACATTATTGTCTGAATTTGTCAATATGTCATGTGTGTGTAGCACAGGAAAATATGTAGGTAGGCTGCAGAACGTAATGCTGATGAGTATTCAAAGAGCCCCCCCCCCCTGATTGTAAGTGTGCTAAAACAATATATTAAATAAGTTGATAAAAGCAATTACTTGTGGGACTCTACTGACTCTTTGACAGCGTTGCTGACTTAATCAAACGGTTGACTGTGCAGTTGTGTTTCCAGGATCAAAAAATGAAATATGTACAGGGTTTGGTCTGAAATGTAACCTATTCCCTCTATAGGGCACTATGACACCCTATTCCCTCTATAGAGAACTATGACACCCTATTCCCTCTATAGGGCACTATGACACCCTATTCCCTCTATAGAGCTCTATGACACCCTATTCCCTCTATAGAGCACTATGACACCCTATTCCCTCTATAGGGCACTATGACACCCTATTCCCTCTATAGAGCACTATGACACCCTATTCCCTCTATAGAGCACTATGACACCCTATTCCCTCTATAGAGC
>NW_025761869.1:0-2237 GCF_021184085.1 Oncorhynchus gorbuscha
ATATATACAGGTCATCTACTCTGTCCAGTCTTTACTCTGTATATACAGGTCACCTACTCTGTCCAGTCTCATGGATGTCTACTTGGCTTACTAGATAATCACTAACATTCCACGTTCAGTGACAGATTTGATTCCAATCTCCTCAGAAGTGCATCTAGGTGCTAACAGTGTTGAGACTAAAGAATGGTGTGAAGGTCTTAACCCTTTTAGAGAATGAGCGATTGAAGGATCAAATGGGGGGGGGTAGAGAGACACTGGTACAAACATTAACTCTTGATGAGGATTAAATCACATGTTATTTGTCACATTCTTGGTAAACAACAGGTGTAGACTAACAGTGAGATGCTGACGTATGGGTCCTGTACATGATAATAGGTAAGAGGTCAGGGGTCAGACCAACCTTTAATGTGTCTCTGGTATCGCTGTAGTTCTGGAGCTAACAGCCCCCCCAGTGGACCCAAACATCCCAACGCTGCTGTCACCACTGCATCTTCATCTTCATCCTCGTCTTCATCACCCTCCCAGCCACCTAGACCACCACTGGAATACATCATCATCATCATCATCACTTTACCAGCCACAGAGACCTCTGGGATACAACATCATCACTTTACCAGCCCCAGAGACCTCCTCTGGGATACAACATCATCATCACTTTACCAGCCCCAGAGACCTCCTCTGGGATACAACATCATCATCACTTTACCAGCCCCAGAGACCTCCTCTGGGATACAACATCATCATCACTTTACCAGCCCCAGAGACCTCCTCTAGGATACAACATCATCACTTTACCAGCCCCAGAGACCTCCTCTAGGATACAACATCATCATCACTTTACCAGCCCCAGAGACCTCCTCTAGGATACAACATCATCATCACTTTACCAGCCCCAGAGACCTCCTCTGAGATACAGCATCATCATCTTTACCAGCCCCAGAGGCCTCCTCTGAGATACAGCATCATCATCCTGCCAGCCCCAGGGCCTCCTCTGAGATACAGCATGCATCACTTTAGCCCCAGAGAACCTCCTCTAGGATACAACATCATCATCACTTTACCAGCCCCAGAGAACCTCCTCTGAGGTACAACACATCATCACTTTACAGCCCCAGGAGCCTCCTCTGGGATACAACATCATCATCACTTTACAGCCCCAGAGAGCCTCCTCTGGGATACAACATCATCATCACTTTACCAGCCCCAGAGAGCCATTACAGGACATTGACCAACCTGCCGTTGGGGGTGGAGGTGGGGAAGGGGGTGATGCTGTAGGGACATTGACCAACCTGCCATTAGGGAAGGGGTGATGCTGTAGGGACAGTTGACCAACCTGCCGTTAGGGAAGGGGTGATGCTGTAGGGACATTGACCAACCTGCCGTTAGGGAAGGGGTGATGCTGTAGGGACATTGACCAACCTGCCGTTAGGGGAAGGGGGTGATGCTGTAGGGACATTGACCAACCTGCCGTTGGGGGTGGAGGTAGGGGAAGGGGTGATGCTGTAAGGGACATTGAGCCAACCTGCCATTGGTGGAAGTGGAAGGAGTGATGCTGTAGGGACATTGACCAACCTGCCGTTAGGGGAAGGAGGTGATGCTGTAGAGTACATTGACCAACCTGCCGTTAGGGGTGGAGGTGGGGAAGGGGTGATGCTGTAGGGACATTTTGTCAACCAACCTGCCGTTAGGGGTAGAGAGAGGGTAGAAGGAAGTGATACTGCTAAGAGGAACAGTTGACCAACCTGCCATTGGGGTGGAGGTGAGGAAGAGTGATGCTGTAGGGACATTGACCAACCTGCCGTTGCGGGAAGGGGAAGTGATGCTGTAGGGACATTGACCAACCTGCCGTTGGGGTGGAGGTGGGGAAGGGAGTGATGCTGTAGGGACATTGACCAACCTGCCATTGGGGTTGGAGGTGGGGAAGGGGTGATGCTGTAGGGACATTGACCAACCTGCCATTGGGGTGGAAGGTGGGGAAAGGGGTGATGCTGTAGGGACATTGACCAACCTGCCATTGGGGTTGGAGGTGGGGAAGGGTGATGCTGTAGGGACATTGACCAACCTGCCATTAGGGGTGGAGGTGGGGAAGAGGGTGATGCTATGGGGACATTGACCAACCTGCCATTGAGGTGGAGGTAGGGAAAGGGGTGATGCTGTAGGGACATTGACCAACCTGCCGTTGGGGAAGGGGGAGTGATGCTGTAGGGACATTGACCAACCTGCCGTTGGGGAAGGGG
>NW_025761870.1:0-2234 GCF_021184085.1 Oncorhynchus gorbuscha
CTGGGGCATTGTGTCGGGGAGAAACGGGCGAACTCCGCAGCACCCACTGCCGCATATTTTGCCCTCAGTGCATCATTGCATTGGAGGTCAATCAACTCCATTTGGAGGTTTGGTGGTGAGCTTTCCACGTCAACAGCAAATGGTTACCGAGCAGTTCAGCCTGCTTTTTTGTGCTTCAAAGTCAGCAAATCGGCGTCGAAAGTCAGCGGCAAGCATGCCTATTTTATCAGCCAACTGTGCGCTCAGGAGCAGCACTGGTAGAGAAGCTTCTCTTTCATGGTCTGGCAGCTGGGAAAGTGGCTCAAATTTTCTTTCCGCATCTGACGTCTCCCACAAGAGTCAGTTTGGTTTTAAATGCCTTCACTGTACTGTACATATCAGAGATGACACGATCCCGACCCTGCAGCTACTGGAGGTTCATTCGCATTCAGATGACTGCGTATCACACAGAAGAAGCCATTTCCACACAGAAACATTTCGTCTCGGAGTTGTGTTGTGTCTTTCCCTTTGCTGTCCAAGAACAGACAAATCTCCTCACGAAGCTCGAAACATCTTTGAAGCACCTTTCCCTGGCTTAGCCATCGCACCTCTGTGTGATAAGGCAAATCACCATGCTCCGTTTCTAACTCCGTCAGAAATGCCTTGAACTGGCGGTGATTCAAACCTCAAATCAAATCAAATCAAATCAAATTTTATTTGTCACATACACATGGTTAGCAGATGTTAATGCGAGTGTAGCGAAATGCTTGTGCTTCTAGTTCCGACAATGCAGTGATAACCAACAAGTAATCTAACTAACAATTCCAAAAAAAACTACTGTCTTATACACAGTGTAAGGGGATAAGGAACATGTACATAAGGATATATGAATGAGTGATGGTACAGAGCAGCATACAGTAGATGGTATCGAGTACAGTATATACATATGAGATGAGTGTGTAGACAAAGTAAACAAAGTGGCATAGTTAAAGTGGCTAGTGATACATGTGTTACATAAGGATGCAGTCGATGTTGTAGAGTACAGTATATACATATGCATATGAGATGTAAGAATAGGGTAAGTAACATTATATAGCATTGGCTCTGATAAAAGTTAACTGTGCGTTTGATGATGCTCATTACATGTTCATTTTCAAGGCTTACCGCATAAACGCTTCCTGGTGTATGATACAATGATACGTCAGCTCACCTGTCATGCTTTCCTCTTGCATCTTTTCCCGTATCTTCGCCACCAGTCCGCTCCTGTGTCCACATCGCAGGTGTCCGTCGGTTGTCAAACCCACGCAGTTTTTCCCAAGGCAGCTCCATCTCATTTACACATCTTGACACCTCTTCATACAAATCATGCCCCGTAGTTGTGCCATGCATAGGACGTAAAGCCAAACCTCTGTCACGTTAGGGCTGGAGTCCACTCCGCGGATGAAAAATTGACAACTGGGCAATGTCAGAAATGTCGGTGCTCTCATCCACAGCCAAGGAATATGCAATGAAATCTTTTCCTTTTTCACAAGCTGCTCTTTTAGATTGATGGACAACTGGTTTACTCTCTCGGCAATGGTGTTTCTGCTCAGACTCACATTTAAAAAGAGTTGCCTTTTTCTGGGCAAACCGTCACAAACTTTAATCATGCAGTTTTTGATGAAATCCCCCTCCGTAAATGGCCGGGCTGATTTAGCGATCTCTTCTGCCAAAATAAAACTTGCCTTGACAGCAGCCTGGCCTTGTGATTTGGCTTTTTTGAACAGAGCCTGTCGTGATTTGAGGCCTTTCGTTTTAATTCCTGTTGTTCCATGTCCATGTTCTTGTTTTGTCCGCGTGTTTGTTTCATAATGTCGTCTCAGATTATACTCTTTCAGTACCGCCACACTTTCTCACCACAGAAGACACACAGGTTTTTTCCAGCTACCTCCGTGAACAAATACTCCGACTCCCACCTTGTTTGAAACCCCCGGTTCTCAGTGTCCACCTTCCGTTTTGCCATTTTTGATGGGTATCTGAAAGTTAATTTGACTGTGATGCTGACAACTGCTGTGCCAATAAATATTGAAATGAAGCAGCCTACTGCTCGGTGCGTCACCGTTGCATTGTGGGAAATGTAGTATTGGTGCGTGTAAAAGATCTGCGGGCTGCCGGCTTGCTGCGGTCTGCGGGCCGGTTCTAATAATAAATCAAGATCATCCCAGGGGCCGTAAAAAACCTCCCAGGGGCCTTGACTCTGACATATGTGCCCTAAA
>NW_025761871.1:0-2233 GCF_021184085.1 Oncorhynchus gorbuscha
ACAAGAGATCAATACAATAGATCAATACAATAGAATACAATAGATCAATACAATAGGTCAATACAATAGATACAATAGGTCAATACAATAGGATCAATACAATAGGTCAATACAATAGGTCAATACAATAGGTCAATACAATAGACACAATAGATCAATACAATAGATCACAATAGGTCAATACAATAGACACAATAGGTCAATACAATAGGATACAATAGGTCAATACAATAGATACAATAGGTCAATACAATAGACACAATAGGTCAATACAATAGGTCAATACAATAGATCAATACAATAGGTCAATACAATAGACACAATAGGTCAATACAATAGACACAATAGGTCAATACAATAGACACAATAGGTCAATACAATAGACACAATAGGTCAATACAATAGACACAATAGATCAATACAATAGGTCAATACAATAGGTCAATACAATAGGTCAATACAATAGACACAATAGGTCAATACAATAGGTCAATACAATAGACACAATAGGATACAATCACAATAGGTCAATACAATAGATACAATAGGTCAATACAATAGGTCAATACAATAGACACAATAGGTCAATACAATAGACACAATAGGTCAATACAATAGACACAATAGGTCAATACAATAGACACAATAGGTCAATACAATAGACACAATAGGTCAATACAATAGGTCAATACAATAGACACAATAGGTCAATACAATAGGTCAATACAATAGATACAATAGGTCAATACAATAGGTCAATACAATAGACACAATAGGTCAATACAATAGATACAATAGGTCAATACAATAGACACAATAGGTCAATACAATAGGTCAATACAATAGACACAATAGGTCAATACAATAGACACAATAGGTCAATACAATAGACACAATAGGTCAATACAATAGACACAATAGGTCAATACAATAGGTCAATACAATAGACACAATAGGTCAATACAATAGACACAATAGGTCAATACAATAGACACAATAGGTCAATACAATAGACACAATAGGTCAATACAATAGATCAATACAATAGATCAATACAATAGGTCAATACAATAGACACAATAGGTCAATACAATAGACACAATAGGTCAATACAATAGACACAATAGGTCAATACAATAGACACAATAGGTCAATACAATAGGTCAATACAATAGATCAATACAATAGGTCAATACAATAGACACAATAGGTCAATACAATAGACACAATAGATCAATACAATAGGTCAATACAATAGATACAATAGGTCAATACAATAGATCAATACAATAGATCAATACAATAGGTCAATACAATAGGTCAATACAATAGATCAATACAATAGGTCAATACAATAGATCAATACAATAGGTCAATACAATAGACACAATAGGTCAATACAATAGACACAATAGATCAATACAATAGGTCAATACAATAGATACAATAGGTCAATACAATAGACACAATAGGTCAATACAATAGACACAATAGGTCAATACAATAGACACAATAGGTCAATACAATAGGTCAATACAATAGACACAATAGGTCAATACAATAGGTCAATACAATAGACACAATAGGTCAATACAATAGACACAATAGGATCAGATACAATAGATCACAATAGAGTCAATACAATAGATACAATAGGTCAATACAATAGTCAATACAATAGGTCAATACAATAGACACAATAGGTCAATACAATAGACACAATAGGTCAATACAATAGACACAATAGGTCAATACAATAGACACAATAGGTCAATACAATAGACACAATAGGTCAATACAATAGGTCAATACAATAGACACAATAGGTCAATACAATAGACACAATAGGTCAATACAATAGACACAATAGGTCAATACAATAGACACAATAGGTCAATACAATAGACACAATAGGTCAATACAATAGACACAATAGTCAATACAATAGGTCAATACAATCAGATACAATAGGTCAATACAATAGACACAATAGGTCAATACAATAGGTCAATACAATAGACACAATAGGTCAATACAATAGGTCAATACAATAGATACAATAGGTCATACAACAGGTCAATACAATAGATACAATAGGTCAATACAATAGACACAATAGGTCAATACAATAGACACAATAGGTCAATACAATAGATACAATAGGTCAATACAATAGACACAATAGGTCAATACAATAGGTCAATACAATAGACACAATAGGTCAATACAATAG
>NW_025761872.1:0-2232 GCF_021184085.1 Oncorhynchus gorbuscha
TGTCATGTTTTGTCATTTATTATCTTGTCTTGTCCCTGTGCTTCCCATTCTATTCGTTTCCCTCTGCTGGTCTTATTAGGTTCTTTCCCTCTTTCTATCCCTCTCTCTCCCCCTCCCTCTCTCACTCTCTCGCTCTCTCTTCTCTCTATCGTTCCGTTCCTGCTCCCAGCTGTTCCTATTCCCCTAATCAATC
The DNA here is from genome assembly GCF_021184085.1 of Oncorhynchus gorbuscha. Lineage (NCBI taxonomy): Eukaryota > Metazoa > Chordata > Actinopteri > Salmoniformes > Salmonidae > Oncorhynchus > Oncorhynchus gorbuscha. The sequence goes on from NW_025761872.1 coordinate 194, forward strand.
ATTTAATCTTCCCACACCTGTTCCCGATCCTTTCCCTGATTAGAGTCCCCTATTTCTTCCTTTGTGTTCCGTTCCTGTCCTGTCGGTTCCTTGTTTAGAATTCACCGTGCTGTGATTGTGTATCGCCCTGTCGTGTCGTGTTTTCCTCCAGATGCTGCGTGGTGAGCAGGTGTCTGAGTCTGTCTGGTTCGAGTGCCTTCCCGAGGCAACCTGCTGTTCACCTGCTGTTCAAGACGAGTCTCCAGTTTGTCCTCGTCATTTGAGTGAAAGTTGTGTTTTTTTGTTTGTATTCACTTTACTGGATTAAAGACTCTGTTTCGCCAAGTCGCTTTTGGGTCCTCTTTCACCTGCTTGACAGAAGGAACCGACCAAGGAATGGACAGCGACTTCAGACGCTCGTTACACTGCCGTCGAGATCCAGAGCCATGCTCGGCAGACACGAGCAGGAATTGTCTGCTGCTCGCCATGCCGTGGAGAACCTGGCCGCTCAGGTTTCCGACCTCTCTGGACAGTTCCAGAGTCACGTCTCCGTGCCACCTGTTACTTCCTGGCCTGCCGAGCCTCCAGAACCTAGGGTTAATAACCCACCTTGCTACTCCGGGCAGCCCACTGAGTGCCGCTCCTTTCTCACGCAGTGTGAGATTGTGTTCTCTCTCAACCCAACACATACTCTAGAGAGAGCTCGGGTTGCTTTACGTCATTTCACTCCTTACTGGTCGGGCTCGAGAATGGGGCACAGCTATCTGGGAGGCAAGGGCTGATTGCTCTAACAAGTTCCAGAACTTTAAAGAGGAGATGATTCGGGTTTTGACCGTTCAGTTTTTGGTAGGAGGCTTCTAGGGCCCTGGCTTCCTTATGCCAAGGTGAACGGTCCATAACGGATTATTCTATTGAGTTTCGCACTCTTGCTGCCTCTAGTGAGTGGAACGAGCCGGCGCTGCTCGCTCGTTTTCTGGAGGGGACTCCACGCAGTGGTTAAGGATGACTTTCCCGGGAGGTTCCTTCAGATGTGGACTCTTTGATTGCTCTCGCCATCCGCATAGAACGACGTGGTAGATCTTCGTCACCGGGCTCGTGGAAGAGAGCTGTGATCAACGGTGTTTCCCTGCTCCGCACGCAACCATCTCCCTCCTCTGGCTTTGAGACTGAGCCCATGCAGTTGGGAGGGATTCGCATCTCGACTAAGGAGAGGGAACGGAGGATCACCAACCGCCTGTGCCTCTATTGCGGAGTTGCTGGACATTTTGTTAATTCATGTCCAGTAAAAGCCAGAGCTCATCTGTAAGCGGAGGGCTACAGGTGAGCGCAACTACTCAAGTCTCTCCATCTAAATCCTGTACTACTTTGTCGGTCCATCTACGCTGGACCGGTTCGGGTGCTACATGTAGTGCCTTGATAGACTCTGGGGCTGAGGGTTGTTTCATGGACGAAGCATGGGTTCGGAGAAACATGACATTCCTTTCAGAGAGTTAGAGAAGCCTACGCCCATGTTCGCCTTAGATGGTAGTCATCTTCCCAGTATCAGATTTGAGACACTACCGTTAACCCTCACAGTATCTGGTAACCACAGTGAGACTATTTCTTTTTTTGATTTTTTCGTTCACCGTTTACACCTGTTGTTTTGGGTCATCCCTGGCTAGTATGTCATAATCCTTCTATTAATTGGTCTAGTAATTCTATCCTATCCTGGAACGTTTCTTGTCATGTGAAGTGTTTAATGTCTGCCATCCCTCCCGTTTCTTCTGTCCCTACTTCTCAGGAGGAACCAGCGATTTGACAGAGTGCCGGAGGAATATCATGATCTGCGCACGGTCTTCAGTCGGTCCCGAACCAACTCCTTCCTCTCACCGGTCGTATGATTGTAGTATTGATCTCCTTCCGGGGACCACTCCTCCTCGGGGTAGACTTTACACTCTCTGTCGGCTCCCGAGCGTAAGGGCTCGAGGATTATTTGTCTGTGTCTCTTGACGCCGGTACCATAGTGCCTTCTTCCTCTCCGGCCGGGCGGGGTTCTTTTTGTTAAGAAGAAGGACGGTACT
>NW_025761873.1:0-2232 GCF_021184085.1 Oncorhynchus gorbuscha
GTCAGACTGGTTCAGTGTGTGAGGTGGGCCTCTGTCAGGGCAGAGTGTCAGACTGGTTCAGTGTGTGAGGTGGGCCCTGTCAGGCAGAGTATCAGACTGGTTCAGTGTGTGAGGTGGGCCTCTGTCAGGGCAGAGTATCAGACTGGTTCAGTGTTTGAGGTGGGCCTCTGTCAGGGCAGAGTATCAGACTGGTTCAGTGTGTGAGGTGGGCCTCTGTCAGGGCAGAGTATCAGACTGGTTCAGTGTTTGAGGTGGGCCTCTGTCAGGCAGAGTATCAGACTGGTTCAGTGTGTGAGGTGGGCCTCTGTCAGGGCAGAGTATCAGACTGGTTCAGTGTGTGAGGTGGGCCTCTGTCAGGGCAGAGTATCAGACTGGTTCAGTGTGTGAGGTGGGCCTCTGTCAGGGCAGAGTATCAGACTGGTTCAGTGTGTGAGGTGGGCCTCTGTCAGGGCAGAGTATCAGACTGGTTCTGTGTGTGAGGTGGGCCTCTGTCAGGGCAGAGTATCAGACTGGTTCAGTGTGTGAGGTGGGCCTCTGTCAGGGCAGAGTATCAGACTGGTTCAGTGTGTGAGGTGGGCCTCTGTCAGGGCAGAGTATCAGACTGGTTCAGTGTGTGAGGTGGGCCTCTGTCAGGGCAGAGTATCAGACTGGTTCAGTGTGTGAGGTGGGCCTCTGTCAGGGCAGAGTATCAGACTGGTTCAGTGTGTGAGGTGGGCCTCTGTCAGGGCAGAGTATCAGACTGGTTCAGTGTGTGAGGTGGGCCTCTGTCAGGGCAGAGTATCAGACTGGTTCTGTGTGTGAGGTGGGCCTCTGTCAGGGCAGAGTATCAGACTGGTTCTGTGTGTGAGGTGGGCCTCTGTCAGGGCAGAGTATCAGACTGGTTCTGTGTGTGAGGTGGGCCTCTGTCAGGGCAGAGTATCAGACTGGTTCTGTGTGTGAGGTGGGCCTCTGTCAGGGCAGAGTATCAGACTGGTTCTGTGTGTGAGGTGGGCCTCTGTCAGGGCAGAGTATCAGACTGGTTCTGTGTGTGAGGTGGGCCTCTGTCAGGGCAGAGTATCAGACTGGTTCTGTGTGTGAGGTGGGCCTCTGTCAGGGCAGAGTATCAGACTGGTTCTGTGTGTGAGGTGGGCCTCTGTCAGGGCAGAGTATCAGACTGGTTCTGTGTGTGAGGTGGGCCTCTGTCAGGGCAGAGTATCAGACTGGTTCTGTGTGTGAGGTGGGCCTCTGTCAGGGCAGAGTATCAGACTGGTTCTGTGTGTGAGGTGGGCCTCTGTCAGGGCAGAGTATCAGACTGGTTCTGTGTGTGAGGTGGGCCTCTGTCAGGGCAGAGTATCAGACTGGTTCTGTGTGTGAGGTGGGCCTCTGTCAGGGCAGAGTATCAGACTGGTTCTGTGTGTGAGGTGGGCCTCTGTCAGGGCAGAGTATCAGACTGGTTCTGTGTGTGAGGTGGGCCTCTGTCAGGGCAGAGTATCAGACTGGTTCTGTGTGTGAGGTGGGCCTCTGTCAGGGCAGAGTATCAGACTGGTTCTGTGTGTGAGGTGGGCCTCTGTCAGGGCAGAGTATCAGACTGGTTCTGTGTGTGAGGTGGGCCTCTGTCAGGGCAGAGTATCAGACTGGTTCTGTGTGTGAGGTGGGCCTCTGTCAGGGCAGAGTATCAGACTGGTTCTGTGTGTGAGGTGGGCCTCTGTCAGGGCAGAGTATCAGACTGGTTCTGTGTGTGAGGTGGGCCTCTGTCAGGGCAGAGTATCAGACTGGTTCTGTGTGTGAGGTGGGCCTCTGTCAGGGCAGAGTATCAGACTGGTTCTGTGTGTGAGGTGGGCCTCTGTCAGGGCAGAGTATCAGACTGGTTCTGTGTGTGAGGTGGGCCTCTGTCAGGGCAGAGTATCAGACTGGTTCTGTGTGTGAGGTGGGCCTCTGTCAGGGCAGAGTATCAGACTGGTTCTGTGTGTGAGGTGGGCCTCTGTCAGGGCAGAGTATCAGACTGGTTCTGTGTGTGAGGTGGGCCTCTGTCAGGGCAGAGTATCAGACTGGTTCTGTGTGTGAGGTGGGCCTCTGTCAGGGCAGAGTATCAGACTGGTTCTGTGTGTGAGGTGGGCCTCTGTCAGGCAGAGTATCAGACTGGTTCTGTGTGTGAGGTGGGCCTCTGTCAGGGCAGAGTATCAGACTGGTTCTGTGTGTGAGGTGGGCCTCTGTCAGGGCAGAGTATCAGACTGGTTCTGTGTGTGAGGTGGG
>NW_025761874.1:0-2231 GCF_021184085.1 Oncorhynchus gorbuscha
GTGGTGGGTTAGTGGTAGACTGTGGTGCTGGGTTAGTTGTAGACTGTGTGTGGTGCTGGGTTAGGGTTAGTTGTAGACTGTGGTGCTGGTTAGTTGTAGACTGTGTGTGGTGCTGGGTTAGTTGTAGACTGTGTGTGGTGCTGGTTAGTTGTAGACTGTGTGTGGTGCTGGGTTAGTTGTAGACTGTATGTGGTGCTGGGTTAGTTGTAGTTGTAGACTGTGTGGTGCTGGGTTAGGGTTAGTTGTAGACTGTATGGTGCTGGGTTAGGGTTAGTTGTAGACTGTGTGGTGCTGGGTTAGGGTTAGTTGTAGACTGTGTGTGTTGCTGGGTTAGGGTTAGTTGTAGGCTGTGTGGTGCTGGGTTAGTTGTAGACTGTGTGGTACTGGGTTAGTTGTAGACTGTGTGTGGTGCTGGGTTAGTTGTAGACTGTGTGTGGTGCTGGGTTAGTTCTAGACTGTGTGGTGCTGTGTTAGTTGTAGACTGTGTGTGGTGCTGGGTTAGTTGTAGACTGTGTGTGGTGCTGGGTTAGTTATTGTAGGTTAGGTTAGTTGTAGACTGTGTGTGGTGCTGGGGTTAGACTGTGTGTGGTGCTGGGTTAGTTGTAGACTGTGTGTGGTGCTGGGTTAGTTGTAGACTGTGTGTGGTGCTGGGTTAGTTGTAGACTGTGTGGTGGTGGGTTAGTGGTAGACTGTGTGGTGCTGGGTTACTGTGTGGTGCTGGGTTAGTTGGGCTGTGTGTGGTGCTGGGTTAGTTGTAGGTGTTAGGGTAGTTGTAGACTGTGGTGCTGGGTTAGGGTTAGTTGTAGACTGTGTGGTGCTGGGTTAGGGTTAGTTGTAGACTGTATGGTGCTGGGTTAGGGTTAGTTGTAGACTGTGTGGTGCTGGGTTAGGGTTAGTTGTAGACTGTGTGGTGCTGGTTTAGGGTTAGTTGTAGACTGTGTGTGGTGCTGGGTTAGTTGTAGACTGTGTGTGGTGCTGGGTTAGTTGTAGACTGTGTGTGGTGCTGGGTTAGTGGTAGAGTGTGGTGCTGGGTTAGTTGTAGACTGTGTGTGGTGCTGGGTTAGTTGTAGACTGTGTGTGGTGCTGGGTTAGTGGTAGACTGTGTGGTGCTGGGTTAGTTGTAGACTGTGTGTGGTGCTGGGTTAGTTGTAGACTGTGTGTGGTGCTGGGTTAGTTGTAGACTGTGTGTGGTGCTGGGTTAGTTGTAGACTGTGTGTGGTGCTGGGTTAGTGGTAGACTGTGTGGTGCTGGGTTAGTTGTAGACATTAACATTACATTTAAGTCATTTAGCAGACACTCTTATCAGAAGTGACTTACAAATTAGTGCATTCACCTTGCCGGCATCCAGTGGAACGGTCACTTTACAATAGTCATCTAAATCTTAAAGGGAGTGAAAAGGATTACTTATCCTATCCTAGAGTATTCCTTAAAGAGGTAGGAGTTCAGGTATCTCCGGAAGAGTGTGAATTGACTCCGCTGTCCTGGCGTAAATGAGAGTTTGTCCACCATTAGAATTGCCAGAGCAGCGAACAGTTTAGACTGGGCTGAGCGGGAACTGTACTTCCTCAGTGGTAAGAGGCTGAAGCAGGCAGAAGGTGGATGAATGCAGTGCCCTTGTCTTCAACTGGAAGCCAGTGGAGAGAGCAGAGGAGCGGGGTGACGTGAGAGAACTTGGGAAGGTTGAACACCAGACGGGCTGCGGCGTTCTGGATGTGTGGTGCTGGGTTAGTTGTAGACTGTGTGGTGCTGGGTTAGTTGTAGACTGTGTGTGGTGCTGGGTTAGTTGTAGACTGTGTGTGGTGCTGGATTAGTTGTAGACTGTGTGGTGCTGGGTTAGTTGTAGACTGTGTGTGGTGCTGGATTAGTTGTAGACTGTGTGGTGCTGGGTTAGTTGTAGACTGTGTGGTGCTGGGTTAGGGTTTGTTGTAGACTGTGTGGTGCTGGGTTAGTTGTAGACTGTGTGTGGTGCTGGGTTAGTTGTAGACTGTGTGTGGTGCTGGGTTAGGGTTAGTTGTAGACTGTGTGGTGCTGGGTTAGTTGTAGACTGTGTGGTGCTGGGTTAGTTGTAGACTGTGTGTGGTGCTGGGTTAGTTGTAGACTGTGTGTGGTGCTGGGTTAGTTGTAGATTGTGTGTGGTGCTGGGTTAGTTGTAGACTGTGTGTGGTGCTGGGTTAGTTGTAGACTGTGTGTGGTGCTGGGTTAGTTGTAGACTGTGTGTGGTGCTGGGTTAG
>NW_025761875.1:0-2231 GCF_021184085.1 Oncorhynchus gorbuscha
CATTTCCATCACTCAGTTGTGTTGATTTCATCATGTCCATTAGGTGATGTCTTTTCACTATAGAATCATATTGTAAGTGCACGTGCATTTTGCAATATGTTTCAATGTGCATTTACCATATGAAATTTGACATGCTCAAAAATGCAAAATTGACTGGTCTGATGAACACAGGATGGCTGAGCAGTGATAGTTGTACATTTCCATCACTCGTTGTGTTGATTTCATCATGTCCATTAGGTGATGTTTTTCACTATAGAATCATATTGTAAGTGCACGTGCATTTGCAATATGTTTCAATGTGCATTCACCATATGAAATTTGACATGCTCAAAAATGCAAAATTGACTGGTCTGATGAACACAGGATGGCTGAGCAGTGATAGTTGTACATTTCCATCACTCGTTGTGTTGATTTCATCATGTCCATTTGTTTATGTTTTCTCACTTTTGCAAAGTCACTGTGCATTTGCAATATGGTTCAATGGGCAGGTACCATCACGAATTTGTCATGCTATAAAAATCCTGCAGGAATGTGAAATTGACTGGCCTGATGAACACAGGATGGCCTGGCAGTGATAGTTGTTCCTTTCCATCACTCGTTGTCTTGATTTCATCATGTCCATTTGGTGATGTTTTTTCACTATAGAATCATGTTGCAAATGCACGTGCATTGTTGTGCAACTGGTAACCCAAAAATTAAAATATGGTTGTAAATGCATTTACCGGGACTCCTATTATCCATGCCCGCTATGGGAGTACCCTACTACGACCCTCTATCTATGGGGGCAGTCCGGAGTGCTTTATGGACTGTTTAAAATATTCTGATGGATACGCATTGTTGTGCAACTGGTGATTGAAAATAGGCACCTGGTAACCCAAAAATAAAAATATGGCTGTGAATGCATTTACCGGTCATTCTGATATTAATGCCCGCTATGGGAACACAGGATGGCCGGGCAGTGATAGTTGTTCCTTTCCATCATTCGTTGTGTTGATTTCATCATGTCCATTAGGTGATGTTTTTCACTATAGAATCATATTGCAAGTGCACGTGCATTTGCAATATGTTTCAATGTGCATTTACCATATGAAATTTGACATGCTCAAAAATGCAAAATTGACTGGTCTGATGAACACAGGATGGCCGAGCAGTGATAGTTGTACATTTCCATCACTCGTTGTGTTGATTTCATCATGTCCATTAGGTGATGTTTTTTCACTATAGAATCATATTGTAAGTGCACGTGCATTTGCAATATGTTTCAATGTGCATTTACCATATGAAATTTGACATGCTCAAAAATGCAAAATTGACTGGTCTGATGAACACAGGATGGCCGAGCATTGATAATAATAATAATAATATATGCCATTTAGCAGACGCTTTTATCCAAAGCGACTTACAGTCATGTGTGCATACATTCTACGTATGGGTGGTCCCGGGGATCGAACCCACTACCCTGGCGTTACAAGCGCCATGCTCTACCAACTGAGCTAATAAAAATATGGTTGTAAATGCATTTACCGACGCCTATTGCCCTATGCCCGGCTATGGGGGAGCACCCTACTACGGCCCCCATCTCATGGAGTCCGGGTCCTGAGTGTGCTTTATGGACTGTTTAAAATATTCTGATGGATACGCATGTTGTGCAACTGGTGATTGAAAATAGGCACCTGGTAACCCCCCAAAAAATATGCTTGTAAATGCATTTACCGGTCATTCTGATATTAATGCTCGCTATGGGAACACAGGATGGCCGGGCAGTGATAGTTGTACATTTCCATCACTCGTTGTGTTGATTTCATCATGTCCATTAGGTGATGTTTTTTCACTATAGAATCATATTGTAAGTGCACGTGCATTTGCAATATGTTTCAATGTGCATTTACCATATGAAATTTGACATGCTCAAAAATGCAAAATTGACTGGTCTGATGAACACAGGATGGCCGAGCAGTGATAGTTGTACATTTCCATCACTCGTTGTGTTGATTTCATTATCTCTGTTAGGTGATTTTTTTTCACTATAGAATCATATTGTAAGTGCACGTGCATTTGCAATATGGTTCAATGGGCAGGTACCATCACAAATTTGTCATGCTATAAAAATCCTGCAGGAATGTGAAATTGACTGGCCCGATGAACTCGGGATGGCTGGGCAGTGATTCTGGTTCATCTCCATGGCTCGTTAGGGTTGATTTCAGAATGTCACTTTTGGTGATGGTCCTCTC
>NW_025761876.1:0-2230 GCF_021184085.1 Oncorhynchus gorbuscha
CCTAGCTGGCTCTTCAGCCTGTCACGCCCTAGCTGGCTCATCAGCCTGTCACGAGGCAGCTGACCTTCAGCCTGGCTCGAGCTGGGGCGGCTCTTTCGGCCTGTCACGCCCCTAGCTGGCTCTTTCAGGCCTGTCACGAGCTAGCTGGCTCTTCGGCCTGTCACCCCCACACAGCAGGCACTGTGTCTGTGCGTGTTACCATGGGGGCTGCATAGAGGCACTGATACAGCCCACTGGTCTGTGAGCCTGTTACGCCTGGGGCTACATGAGGACTGATACAGCAGGCCCTAGCTGTGTCTGTGGTAGTTACCATGGGGCTACATAGAGGACTGATACAGCAGGCACTCGTGTCTGTGGCCTGTTACCATGGGGCTACATAGAGGACTGATACAGCAGGCACTGTGTCTGTGAGGTGTTACCATGGGGCTACATGAGGACTGATACGAGCAGGCACTGCTGCCTGTGGTGTTACCATGGGGCTACATAGAGGACTGATACAGCGGGCCCCAGTGCTGTGTCTGTGGTGTACCATGGGGCTGATAGAGGACGATACAGCCAGGCACTGTGTCTGTGGTGTTACCATGGGGCTGCATAGAGGACTTCAGTCTGGCAGGCACTGTGTGTCTGTGGTGTTACCATGGGGCTACATAAGAGGACTGATACAGCAGGCACCGTGTCTGTGTGGTGTTACCATGGGGGCTACATAGAGGACTGATACAGCAGGCAATGTGTCTGTGGTGTTACCATGGGGCTACATAGAGGACTGATACAGCAGGCACTGTGTCTGTGGTGTTACCATGGGGCTACATAGAGGACTGATGCAGCAGGCACTGTGTCTGTGGTGTTACCATGGGGCTACATAGGACGTGCAGCTGGGCCCAGTGCTGTGTCTGTGGTGTTACCATGGGGCTACATAGAGGACTGATACAGCAGGCACTGTGTACTGTGGTGTTACCATGGGAGCTACATAGAGGACTGATACAGCAGGCACCGTGTCTGTGGTGTTACCATGGGGGACTACATAGAGGACTGATACAGCAGGCAATGTGTCTGTGGTGTTACCATGGGAGCTACATAGAGGACTGATACAGCAGGCACTGTGTCTGTGGTGTTACCATGGGGCTACATAGAGGATGATACAGCAGGCCCAGTGCTGATGTCTGTGGGACCATGGGGGCTACATAGAGGACTGATACAGCAGGCACTGTGTCTGTGGTGTTACCATGGGGCTACAGGACTGATACAACAGGAATGTGTCTGTGGGTTACCATGGGGGCTACATAGAGGACTGATACAGCAGGCACTGTACTGTGGTGTTACCATGGGGCTACATAGAGGACTGATACAGCAGGCACTGTCTGTTACCATGGGGCTACATAGAGGACTGATACAGCAGGCACTGTGTCTGAGATGTTACCAGGGGCTACATAGAGGACTGATACAAGATGCCCATTGCTGTGTCAGGTGTTACCATGGGGGCTACATAGAGGACTGATACAGCAGGACTGTGTCACCATGGGGCTACAGCAGGACTGATACAGCAGGCACTGTGTCTGTGGTACCATGGGGCTACATAGAGGACTGATACAGCAGGCACTGTGTCTGTGGTGTTACCATGGGGCTACATAGAGGACTGATACAGCAGGCACTGTGTCTGTGGTGTTACCATGGGGCTACATAGAGGACTGATACAGCAGGCACTGTGTCTGTGGTGTTACCATGGGGCTACATAGAGGACTGATACAGCAGGCACTGTGTCTGTGGTGTTACCATGGGGCTACATAGAGGACTGATACAGCAGGCCCAGTGCTGTGTCTGTGGTGTTACCATGGGGCTACATAGAGGACTGATACAGCAGGCACTGTGTCTGTGGTGTTACCATGGGGCTGCATAGAGGACTGATACAGCAGGCACTGTGTCTGTGGTGTTACCATGGGGCTACATAGAGGACTGATACAGCAGGCACTGTGTCTGTGGTGTTACCATGGGGCTACATAGAGGACTGATACAGCAGGCACTGTGTCTGTGGTGTTACCATGGGGCTACATAGAGGACTGATACAGCAGGCACTGTGTCTGTGGTGTTACCATGGGGCTACATAGAGGACTGATACAGCAGGCCCAGTGCTGTGTCTGTGGTGTTACCATGGGGCTACATAGAGGACTGATACAGCAGGCACTGTGTCTGTGGTGTTACCATGGGGCTACATAGAGGACTGATACAGCAGGCA
>NW_025761877.1:0-2229 GCF_021184085.1 Oncorhynchus gorbuscha
TTCAGCAGAGGATGGTTTCGATCCATCGACCTCTGGGTTATGGGCCCAGCACGCTTCGCTGCGCCACTCTGCTCTCAGCCACTCAAGAAAAAAGACTAGAACTCACAATCCATGGCTTAGGAGGCCAGTGTCTTAGGCCACTGGGGTACTGTGTAAACAGTATGACCAATACGAACTGTTGGAAGAGGTCAAAAAATATATTGGCACTGAGACATGCCCATGAAACGACACATTTTTTAAAAATTTTGTTCGCACTTAAAATCTAAAAAGAAACTGTTTAGCAGAGGATGGTTTCGATCCATCGACCTCTGGGTTATGGGCCCAGCACGCTTCCGCTGCGCCACTCTGCTCTCAGCCACTTAAGAAAAGACTAGAACTCACAATCCATGGCTTAGGAGGCCAGTGTCTTAGGCCACTGGGGTACTGTGTAAACAGTATGACCAATACGAACTGTTGGAAGAGGTAAAAAAAAATGTATATTGGCACTGAGACATGCCCATGAAACGACACATTTTAAAAAAATTTTGTTCGCACTTAAAATCTAAAAAGAAACTGTTTAGCAGAGGATGGTTTCGATCCATCGACCTCTGGGTTATGGGCCCAGCACGCTTCCGCTGCGCCACTCTGCTCTCAGCCACTTAAGAAAAGACTAGAACTCACAATCCATGGCTTAGGAGGCCAGTGTCTTAGGCCACTGGGGTACTGTGTAAACAGTATGACCAATACGAACTGTTGGAAGAGGTAAAAAAAATGTATATTGGCACTGAGACATGCCCATGAAACGACACATTTTTTAATTTTTTTGTTGCACTTAAAATCTAAAAAGAAACTGTTTAGCAGAGGATGGTTTCGATCCATCGACCTCTGGGTTATGGGCCCAGCACGCTTCCGCTGCGCCACTCTGCTCTCAGCCACTTAAGAAAAGACTAGAACTCACAATCCATGGCTTAGGAGGCCAGTGTCTTAGGCCACTGGGGTACTGTGTAAACAGTATGACCAATACGAACTGTTGGAAGAGGTAAAAAAAATGTATATTGGCACTGAGACATGCCCATGAAACGACACATTTTAAAAAAAATTTTGTTCGCACTTAAAATCTAAAAAGAAACTGTTTAGCAGAGGATGGTTTCGATCCATCGACCTCTGGGTTATGGGCCCAGCACGCTTCCGCTGCGCCACTCTGCTCTCAGCCACTTAAGAAAAGACTAGAACTCACAATCCATGGCTTAGGAGGCCAGTGTCTTAGGCCACTGGGGTACTGTGTAAACAGTATGACCAATACGAACTGTTGGAAGAGGTCAAAAAAATGTATATTGGCACTGAGACATGCCCATGAAACGACACATTTTTAAAAAATTTTGTTCGCACTTAAAATCTAAAAAAAACTGTTGAGCAGAGGATGGTTTCGATCCATCGACCTCTGGGTTATGGGCCCAGCACGCTTCCGCTGCGCCACTCTGCTCTCAGCCACTTAAGAAAAGACTAGAACTCACAATCCATGGCTTAGGAGGCCAGTGTCTTAGGCCACTGGGGTACTGTGTAAACAGTATGACCTATACGAACTGTTGGAAGAGGTAAAAAAATGTATATTGGCACTGAGACATGCCCATGAAACGACACATTTTTTCTGGGTTATGGGCCCAGCACGCTTCCGCTGCGCCACTCTGCTCTCAGCCACTCAAGAAAAGACTAGAACTCACAATCCATGGCTTAGGAGGCCAGTGTCTTAGGCCACTGGGGTACTGTGTAAACAGTATGACCAATACGAACTGTTGGAAGAGGTTAAAAAAAAATGTATATTGGCACTGAGACATGCCCATGAAACGACCCATTTTTAAAAATTTTGTTCGTACTTAAAATCTAAAAGAAACTGTTCAGCAGAGGATGGTTTCGATCCATCGACCTCTGGGTTATGGGCCCAGCACGCTTCCGCTGCGCCACTCTGCTCTCAGCCACTTAAAAAAGACTAGAACTCACAATCCATGGCTTAGGAGGCCAGTGTCTTAGGCCACTGGGGTACTGTGTAAACAGTATGACCTATACGAACTGTTGGAAGAGGTAAAAAATGTATATTGGCACTGAGACATGCCCATGAACTTCAAAATCTAAAAAGAAACAGTTTAGCAGAGGATGGTTTCTGATCCATCGACCCTCTGGGTTATGGGCCCAGCATCAGCTTCTTCCTTTAAGGCGCCACTCTGCTCTCAGCCACTTAAGAAAAGACTAGAA
>NW_025761878.1:0-2229 GCF_021184085.1 Oncorhynchus gorbuscha
ATCATGGAGGCGTTTCTCAGATTCCCGGCTGGCGTTGGCGCAGGATTTCCACAACAATGAAAACTGAGATGGTTACTAATGATTAGAAACGGTGTTAACTTAGCCTCATATAAACTGCAGTCTACCGGACTGAATGAGCACAATCCCAGTGTTCTCTCTTCATAATTGTACATTTTGACACAAGTTGGATGAGAGACGATTCCTCACAGAATGGAACTTGAAATCCAAAGGTTAAAACATGTTTTTTACTGTAGTTTAACCTCATCTGAACCTTCCTCTGTGGGACTGAATGAGCAGACAGTGTTTGTCTTCGCGTAGAGTCATGAGGCAACAGAAAGAACAATGTCCGTTGTCTGTCTCTGTATAACGGATCTGTGGTGCAAGCATGGCCAAGCCCAGCCGGCACGAGGAACGCTGGCTCGGGGAACATGAGGAACGCTGGCTCGGGAACATGAGGAACGCTGGCTCGGGGAACATGAGAACGCTGGCTCGGGAACACGAGGAACACTGGCTCGGGGAACACGAGGAACGCTGGCTCGGGAACATGAGGAACGCTGGCTCGGGGAACACGAGGAACGCTGGCTCGGGGAACATGAGGAACGCTGGCTCGGGGAACACGAGGAACGCTGGCTCGGGGAACATGAGGAACGCTGGCTCGGGGAACACGAGGAACGCTGGCTCGGGGAACATGAGGAACGCTGGCTCCGGGAACATGAGGAACGCTGGCTCGGGGAACACGAGGAACGCTGGCTCGGGGAACATGAGGAACGCTGGCTCCGGGAACATGAGGAACGCTGGCTCGGGGAACACGAGGAACGCTGGCTCCGGGAACATGCTCCAGCTGAACACTGTTCCCTTAACCAGGGTGTGGCAGGTCTCTAATTCAGCCTCCCCCTTCCAGCTTGGGGAACATCACAAGCAAAGTCTATTTGTATGGGCATGTGTATTACCACTTTACATTCACAGAGAGATGTGTTTATTACCACTTTACCTTCACAGAGAGATGTGTTTATTACCACTTTACCTTCACAGAGAGATGTGTTTATTACCTTCACAGAGAGATGTGTTTATTACCTTCACAGAGATGTGTGTATTACCACTTTACCTTCACAGAGATGTGTTTATTACCACTTTACCTTCACAGAGAGATGTGTTTATTACCTTCACAGAGAGATGTGTTTATTACCACTTTACCTTCACAGAGAGATGTGTTTATTACCTTCACAGAGATATGTATTTATTACCACTTTACCTTCACAGAGAGATGTGTTTATTACCACTTTACCTTTACACAGAGATGTGTTCATTACCACTTTACCTTCACAGAGAGATGTGTTTATTACCTTCACAGAGAGATGTGTTTATTACCACTTTACCTTCAAAGAGAGATGTGTTTATTACCTTCACAGAGAGATGTGTTTATTACCACTTTACCTTCACAGAGAGATGTGTTTATTACCTTCACAGAGAGATGTGTTTATTATCTTCACAGAGATGTGTAAATTACCACTTTACCTTCACAGAGAGATGTGTTTATTACCACTTTACCTTCACAGAGAGATGTGTTTATTACCACTTTACCTTCACAGAGAGATGTGTTTATTACCTTCACAGAGAGATGTGTTTATTACCACTTTACCTTCACAGAGAGATGTGTTTATTACCTTCACAGAGAGATGCGTTTATTACCACTTTACCTTCACAGAGAGATGTGTTTATTACCACTTTACCTTCACAGAGAGATGTGTTTATTACCACTTTACCTTCACAGAGAGATGTGTTTATTACTTCCACATAGACATGTGTTTATTACCCCTTTACCTTCACAGAGAGATGTGTTTATTACCACTTTACCTTCACAGAGAGCTGTGTTTATTACCTTCACAGAGATATGTGTTTATTACCACTTTACCTTCACAGAGAGATGTGTTTATTACCTTCACAGAGATATGTATTTATTACCACTTTACCTTCACAGAGAGATGTGTTTATTACCACTTTACCTTTACACAGAGATGTGTTCATTACCACTTTACCTTCACAGAGAGATGTGTTTATTACCTTCACAGAGAGATGTGTTTATTACCACTTTACCTTCAAAGAGAGATGTGTTTATTACCTTCACAGAGAGATGTGTTTATTACCACTTTACCTTCACAGAGAGATGTGTTTATTACCTTCACAGAGAGATGTGTTTATTATCTTCACAGAGATGTGTAAATTACCACT
>NW_025761879.1:0-2228 GCF_021184085.1 Oncorhynchus gorbuscha
ATATAATAATAATATAATAAATAATATATGCCATTTAGCAGACGCTTTTATCCAAAGCGACTTACAGTCATGTGTGCATACATTCTACGTATGGGTGGTCCCGGGAATCGAACCCACTACCCTGGCGTTACAAGCGCCATGCTCTACCAACTGAGCTACAGAGGACCATGGGGAGAATTATGGGGAGAAGAGACGACAGGGGTAAGAAGTGAGGTGAGGTGGGGGGGGGGTTAATATAAAGATGGGATTATGGGTAGAAGAGACGACAGGGGTAAGAAGTGAGGTGGGGTGGGGGTTAATATAAAGATGGGGTCATGGAGAAAGGGACTATGAGTAGAATTGAGGTGGGGGTTAATATAAAGATGGGGTCATGGAGAAAGAGACTATGGGTAGAAGTGAGTTGGGGTCATGGAGAAAGGGACTATGGGTAGAAGTGAGATGGGGGGGTTAATATAAAGATGGGGTCATGGAGAAAGGGACTATGGGTAGAAGTGAGGTGGGGGGGAGGGTTAATATAAAGATGGGGTCATGGAGAAAGGGACTATGGGTAGAAGTGAGGTGGGGGAGGGTTAATATAAAGATGGGGTCATGGAGAAAGGGACTATGGGTAGAAACTGGAGCAGGATGAAGTTTAACATTTTCCACAAATGGTTAACGTCAGGATTGGAGAGGGGAATCTGATCCTAGAGCTGACTCTTTGTAAATACTGGCCCGGTGCAGGTTTTCAATGGGTCAGGCTAATGCTAGCGATACTAGCCCAATTAACGCTAGGGAAGTTAGCATCTTCACAGCATGTTTTCAATAAGACAAGCTAACGCTAGTAAAGGGTGTAGCTAGGTCTGAAAAGGTCAAAAGTCTAAAGGAAGGGTTCAATTCATGACAGAGTCATTTCTCCTCCTCCGCCTCTCCCTCCTTCTCTGCTTCTTCCTCATCTTCTTTGTCCTCTTCCTCGTCTTCTTCTTTGTCCTCTTCGTTGTCGGTATTGGCGTTGGGAACCCAGAGTCCTGAGTCAATACACCTCTTCATGTGGCCCTTTGCCTCCATGGGGTCCATCTTGCTGATAGCTTCCTGCAGCATTGAGATGTCTTTATCATCAAAACACTTCTTCATTTCCTCTGGCAGAGTATCGTAGACTTCCACAGGGTCCAGTCCACCTGGCCCCAGTCTGTTCTGTCTCTCCTCCTCCTCATACTCCTCCATAGCCTTTTGTATCCTGATCTTAGCTCTGCCTCGAACTCTCTCTTTAAAGGACTCCAGCTCATCAGTAAAGGCCTCCTGATAGGGCTGGTCGGCAGTCTTGATCTTTTGGAAGAACTCTCTGAAACATCCTCGAGGGTCGATCTTCAGGCTCTTAGCCAACTCTAAGATGAACTGCATCACTATGGTCTGATGGGCTACCTGATCCATCAAACCATGTTTCTCATCCACCTCCAGGTCGATACACATGATGACCAGGAAGTTAGCCGTCTCTTCACACACCAGGTAAGGGTGGTCAGACAGGTACTTCTGACTGTCCTCCCAACGCCGAAGCATCCCAAAGTGTTTGATCTCTTTCTTGTGTTTATCTACAAAAGTCTGGTGTTTCTCCTCCTTCTGTTCCTCCGTCTCTTCGGTCACTTCCGGTTTGATGTTCAAAATACTCTTGCTGAATCCCTCTTTGCTGAGCGTGTCAACGTTCCAAGGCATCTTTTCTCCTCTCTCCGGTGTTCCTCCATCTTCTTCTCCCACAAGCGTTGATCCTTTCTGTATTTCTTCTCCTCGGCCTGGGCCTTGCTCAGCGCCGTCTTCCTCTCCTCCTCTCCCTCCTTCTTTCCTTCCTCCTCTAACTCCTTCACTCTGTACTGCACCTCTTCCAGACGTCTCTTACACTCTGCCATGTTCCTCTCCAGCTCCTCTCCTTTCTCCTCGAAGGCCACCTGTTTCTCCACACGCGCCTGATGCCTCCATCGGAAGAGGCTCGGCGTGTCGATATTGGGGTGAGTCTCATCCTCGTCATCCGATACTTCGATGTGGTCCCACACACTGTAATCAATAGTCCTGGACGTCATCTTCTCGCTCCTTCTCTTTCCGCGGGAAGTCCACGCAACAACGGCACACGAAATGGAAATAACGTGAAAAAAAAAGAAAAATGTCAACTTTGGTCCTGTTGAAAATGTGAGCTAAGCTTGCCAGAGAACCCGCCGCACTATACTATACTCGTTGCTTCAGCTCAGAAGTATTTTCTGGCT
>NW_025761880.1:0-2228 GCF_021184085.1 Oncorhynchus gorbuscha
GACAAAGACGTCTGACTGCTACGCCATCTTGGATAGGAGGGTATACAGAAGATATCCCTATTTGGTAAAAGACCAAGTCCATATTATGGCAAGAACAGCTCAGATAAACAAAGAGAAATTACAGTCCATGATTACTTTAAGACATGAAGGTCAGTCAATTTGGAAAATGTCAATAACTTTGAAAGATTCTGGGCTGGCTGGGGACATGGCGGGTGATGTGGAGGTAAACCCAGGCCCCGCATGTCCCCAGGTACCCTCATTTGTTGACTTCTGTGATAGAAAAAGTCTTGGTTTCATGCATGTCAACATCAGAAGCCTCCTCCCCAAGTTTGTTTTACTCACTGCTTTAGCACACTCTGCTAACCCTGATGTCCTTGCCGTGTCTGAATCCTGGCTCAGGAAGGCCACCAAAAAATTCAGAGATTTCCATACCCAACTATAACATCTTCCGTCAAGATAGAACTGCCAAAGGGGGCGGAGTCGCAGTCTACTGCAGAGATAGCCTGCAAAGTAATGTCATACTTTCCAGGTCCATACCCAAACAGTTTGAACTACTAATTTTGAAAATTACTCTCTCCAGAAACAAGTCTCTCACTGTTGCCGCCTGCTACCGACCCCCCCTCAGCTCCCAGCTGTGCCCTGGACACCATTTGTGAATTGATCGCCCCCATCTAGCTTCAGAGTTCGTTCTGTTAGGTGACCTAAACTGGGATATGCTTAACACCCCGGCAGTCCTACAATCTAAGCTAGATGCCCTCAATCTCACTCAAATCATCAAGGAACGCACCAGGTACAACCCTAACTCTGTAAACAAGGGCACCCTCATAGACGTCATCCTGACCAACTGGCCCCCCAAATATACCTCTGCTGTCTTCAACCAGGATCTCAGCGATCACTGCCTCATCGCCTGTATCCGCCACGGAGCCGCAGTCAAACGACCACCCCTCATCACTGTCAAACGCTCCCTAAAACACTTCTGTGAGCAGGCCTTTCTAATCGACCTGGCCCGGCAGGTCTCAGACATTACTCCATCCTGCCAACAGAGAGGAGTGGTCAGCCTCAAAAGCAACCATTTTGTGATAGCATGCTCTGTTCAAAAATGCAGAACCAAGAACAGACAGCCCTGGTTCACTTCCAGACCTGACTGCCCTCGACCAGCACAAAACATCCTGTGGCGGACTGCAAAGAGTAGATAGTGCTGAGATATGGCGGAAACCAAACGGTAAAGCTGAACAATATGATCAAGAGTCAGGTCAGAAAGCTAAGGCCGCTTCTTCAGGCAGAAGTTTGCATCCTGTAGCCCAACTCCAAAGTTCTGGGACACCAGTCCATGGAGAACAAGAGCACCCCTCCCAGCTGCCCACTGCACCGAGGCTAGAAACACTTGCCCCACCGATAAATCCATGATTATCTAAAACTTCAATAAGCACCCTCTCAACGGCCGGGCCATGCCTTCCGCCTGGCTACTCCAACCTCGGCCAACAGCTCAACCCCCCCCTAAGCTCCTCACCCAAGCCTCTCCAGGTTCTCCTTTACCCAAATCCAGATAGCAGATGTTCTGAAAGAGCTGCAAAACCTGGACCCGTACAAATCAGCTGGGCTTGACAATCTGGACCCGCTATTTCTGAAACTATCTGCCGCCATTGTCGCAACCCCTATTACCAGCCTGTTCAACCTCTCTTTCATATCGTCTGAGATCCCCAAGGATTGGAAAGCTGCCGCAGTCATCCCCCTCTTCAAAGGGGGAGACACCCTGGACCCAAACTGTTTCAGACCTATATCCATCCTGCCCTGCCTATCTAAGGTCTTCGAAAGCCAAGTCAACAAACAGGTCACTGACCATCTCGAATCCCACCGTACCTTCTCCGCTGTGCAATCTGGTCACGGGTGCACCTCAGCCACACTCAAGGTACTAAACGATATCATAACCGCCATCGATAAAAGACAGTACTGTGCAGCAGTCTTCATCGACCTCGCCAAGGCTTTCGACTCTGTCAATCACCATATTCTTATCGGCAGACTCAACAGCCTCGGTTTTTCGGATGACTGCCTTGCCTGGTTCACCAATTACTTTGCAGACAGAGTTCAGTGTGTCAAATCGGAGGGCATGCTGTCCGGTCCTCTGGCAGTCTCTATGGGGGTGCCACAGGGTTCAATTCTCGGGCCGACTCTTTTCTCTGTGTATATCAATGATGTTGCTCTTGCTGCGGGCGATTCCTGATCCACCT
>NW_025761881.1:0-2227 GCF_021184085.1 Oncorhynchus gorbuscha
GTGTTACAGTGGGCAGGGGCTCCAGGTGTTACAGTGGGCAGGGGCTCCAGGTGTTACAGTGGACAGGGGCTCCAGGTGTTACAGTGGACAGGGGCTCCAGGTGTTACAGTGGGCAGGGGCTCCAGAGTGTTACAGTGGACAGGGGCTCCAGGTGTTACAGTGGACAGTGGCTCCAGGTGTTACAGTGGACAGTGGCTCCAGGTGTTACAGTGGACAGGGGCTCCAGGTGTTACAGTGGACAGGGGCTCCAGGTGTAACAGTGGACAGGGGCTCCAAGTCTTAGTGGCTCCAGGTCTTAGTGGCCAGGGGCTCCAGATGTTACAGTGGGCAGGGGCTCCAGGTGTTACAGTGGACAGGGGCTCCAGGTGTTACAGTGGACAGGGGCTCCAAGTCTTAGTGTCTCCAGGTCTTAGTGGACAGGGGCTCCAGGTGTTAGTGGGCAGGGGCTCCAGGTGTTACAGTGGACAGTGGCTCCAGGTGTTACAGCGGGCAGTGGCTCCAGGTGTTACAGCGGACAGGGGCTCCAGGTGTTACAGCGGACAGGGGCTCCAGGTGTTACAGTGGACAGGGGCTCCAGGTGTTACAGTGGACAGGGGCTCCAGGTGTTACAGTGGACAGGGGCTCCAGGTGTTACAGTGGACAGGGGCTCCAGGTGTTACAGTGGACAGGGGCTCCAGGTGTTACAGTGGACAGGGGCTCCAGGTGTTACAGTGGACAGGGGCTCCAGGTGTTAGTGGACAGGGCTCCAGGTGTTACAGTGGACAGGGGCTCCAGGTGTTACAGTGGACAGGGGCTCCAGGTGTTACAGTGGGCAGGGGCTCCAGGTGTTACAGTGGACAGTGGCTCCAAGTCTTAGTGGCTCCAGGTCTTCATGGCCAGGGGCTCCAGGTGTTACAGTGGGCAGGGGCTCCAGGTGTTACAGTGGGCAGGGGCTCCAGGTGTTACAGTGGACAGAGGCTCCGGGTGTTACAGTGGACAGTGGCTCCAGGTGTTACAGTGGACAGTGGCTCCAGGTGTTACAGTGGACGGGCTCCAGGTGTTACAGTGGACAGTGGCTCCAGATGTTACAGTGGGCAGGGGCTCCAGGTGTTACAGTGGACAGGGGCTCCAGGTGTAACAGTGGACAGGGGCTCCAAGTCTTAGTGTCTCCAGGTCTTAGTGGACAGGGGCTCCAGGTGTTAGTGGGCAGGGGCTCCAGGTGTTACAGTGGACAGTGGCTCCAGGTGTTACAGTGGGCAGTGGCTCCAGGTGTTACAGCGGGCAGTGGCTCCAGGTGTTACAGCGGACAGGGGCTCCAGGTGTTACAGTGGGCAGGGGCTCCAGGTGTTACAGTGGGCAGGGGCTCCAGGTGTTACAGTGGGCAGGGGCTCCAGGTGTTACAGTGGCCAGTTGCTCCAGGTGTTACAGTGGCCAGTTGCTCCAGGTGTTGACAGTGGACAGGGGCTCCAGGTGTTACAGTGGACAGGGGCTCCAAGTCTTAGTGTCTCCAGGTCTTAGTGGACAGTGGCTCCAGGTGTTACAGTGGACAGGGCTCCAGGTGTTACAGCGGACAGGGGCTCCAGGTGTTACAGTGGACAGGGGCTCCAGGTGTTGCAGTGGACAGGGGCTCCAGGTGTTACAGTGGACAGGGCTCCAGGTGTTACAGTGGACAGGGGCTCCAGGTGTTACAGTGGACAGGGGCTCCAGGTGTTACAGTGGACAGGGGCTCCAGGTGTTACAGTGGACAGGGGCTCCAGGTATTACAGTGGACAGGGGCTCCAGGTGTTACAGTGGACAGTGGCTCCAGGTGTTACAGTGGACAGGGGCTCCAGGTGTTACAGTGGGCAGTGGCTCCAGGTGTTACAGTGGACAGTGGCTCCAAGTCTTAGTGGCTCAAGGTCTTCAGTGGCCAGGGGCTCCAGGTGTTACAGTGGGCAGGGGCTCCAGGTGTTACAGTGGACAGAGGCTCCGGGTGTTACAGTGGACAGTGGCTCCAGGTGTTACAGTGGACAGTGGCTCCAGGTGTTACAGTGGACGGGCTCCAGGTTGTTACAGTGGACAGTAGGCTCCAGATGTTACAGTGGGCAGGGGCTCCAGGTGTTACAGTGGACAGGGGCTCCAGGTGTAACAGTGGACAGGGGCTCAAGTCTTAGTGTCTCCAGGGCTTAGTGGACAGGGGCTCCAGGTGTTAGTGGGCAGGGGCTCCAGGAGTGTTACAGTGACTCCAGGTGTTACAGTGGACAGTGAC
>NW_025761882.1:0-2227 GCF_021184085.1 Oncorhynchus gorbuscha
TTCCCATGCAAAACTAGACAGATTGTCATGTTTTGTCTTATATCATCTTGTCATTTTGCTTTCCCTTCTGTTCGTTTCCCCCTGCTGGTCTTATTAGGTTCGTTCCCTTTTTCTATCCCTCTCTCTCCCCCTCCCTCTCTCCTCTCTCTATCGTTCCGTTCCTGCTCCCAGCTGTTCCTATTCCCCTAATCATCATTTAGTCTTCCCACACCTGTTCCTTATCCTTTCCCCTGATTAGAGTCCCTATTTCTTCCCTTGTTTTCCGTTCCTGTCCTGTCGGATCCTTGTATCTATTGTTCACCGTGCTGTGTTTGTGTATCGCCCTGTCGTGTCGTGTTTCCCTCAGATGCTGCGTGGTGAGCAGGTGTCTGAGTCTGCTAGGTTCAAGTGCCTTCCCGAGGCAACCTGCTGTTCAAGATCGAGTCTCCAGTCGGTTCTCGTCATTACGAGTGGAAGTTGTGTTTTTTGATTGTATTTTACTTTACTGGATTAAAGACTCTGTTTTCGCCAAGTCGCTTTTGGGTCCTCATTCACCTGCATGACACAGATAGCTAACAACTAAGTCTTCAATAAAACTCCCAAGGCGTGACTTTTCTTGAATGAATATATTGAAAACGTTTATGTTGTGAAACTGCAAAATACAGAAAATAATATACTTTAGTGTTCAATTCACACCGACATACTGTAGCTGTACATTAAACATTTGAAGTTGCATGAATACAAAACACGCTCTAAGGTACCATGCATCTGGCATGATGCCAAACCATATAGCTAATTGTTAACCATATGGTAATTGGCTCCTTTCATTACTCAAAACTACAGTATTGTATATTTTAAAATTAGTTTGCATGACGCATGAGCAAAGTAATACAGCTAACGACATACATTAAAGGCATTGCAATTTGTGAGTAAATGCAACCAACATTGATATGTAAGCAACTCTATCAATAACAAGATTATCATCATTAGCTAAATGCTTGAATCGAAATTGCAAACAAATATTTTTCCAAGGCTGAAGCGTGACAAGAAATAACTACATTGAAAGACCTGCACCGTAGCGTTGTTTGTAGCTGTTTCTATGCGTGCAAAACAAATTCTGTACTTCCTGTTTGCGTCGTCTTTCTAAGTACCAGAAAGCGCCACTAGGGGGCAAATAACACCATTGAACACAATGAAAATCCAATTTAACCATTGTAATAAAATAATCTGTTACCTTCTAACAGGATGGCAGCACACCGAGTATAGCCCACAAAGATCTCCGCCACGGCACAACTCAAGGGGGGGGGGGGGGGGGGGGGGGCAACCCAGACAGGAAGATCACATCAGTGACTCAACCCACTCAAGTGACACACCCCCTTCCAGGGACGGTATGAAAGAGCCCCAGTAAGCCAGTGACTCAGCCCCTGTAATAAGGTTAGAGGCAGAGAATCCCAGTGGAAAGAGGGGAATCGGCCAGGCAGAGACAGCAAGGGCGGTTCGTTGCTCCAGAGCCTTTCCGTTCACCTTCACACTCCTGGGCCAGACTACACTCAATCATATGACCCACTGAAGAGATGAGTCTTCAGTAAAGACTTAAAGGTTGAGACCGAGTTTGCGTCTCTTACATGGGTAGGCAAACCATTCCATAAAAATGGAGCTCTATAGGAGAAAGCCCTGCCTCCAGCTGTTTGCTTAGAAATTCTAGGGACAATTAGGAGGCCTGCGTCTTGTGACCGTAGAGTACGTGTAGGTATGTACGGCAGGACCAAATCAGAGAGATAGGTAGGAGCAAGCCCATGTAATGCTTTGTAGGTTAGCAGTAAAACCTTGAAATTAGCCCTTGCCTTGACAGGAAGCCAGTGTAGAGAGGCTAGCACTGGAGTAATATGATCAAATTTTGGGGTTCTAGTCAGGATTCTAGCAGCCGTATTTAGCACTAACTGAAGTTTATTTAGTGCTTTATCCGGGTAGTCGGAAAGTAGAGCATTGCAGTAGTCTAACCTAGAAGTGACAAAAGCATGGATTCATTTTTCTGCATCATTTTTGGACAGAAGGTTTCTGATTTTTGCAATGTTACGTAGATGGAAAAAAGCTGTCCTTGAAATGGTCTTGGTGTTCTTCAAAAGAGAGATCAGGGTCCAGAGTAACGCCGAGGTCCTTCACAGTTTTATTTGAGACGACTGTACAACCATTAAGATTAATTGTCAGATTCAACAGAAGATCTCTTTGTTTCTTGGGACCTAGAACA
>NW_025761883.1:0-2226 GCF_021184085.1 Oncorhynchus gorbuscha
AACGTAGGAGAGACACTGCTAGCTAGCCAACAGCTAGCCAACGTCTACTGAATAGAACTTCCGCACTCAACAACCCGGTCGCATTCCGATTCGCTCCACAGGTAGTATCACATTTTTCATTTCATTTCATTACAGCACAACGGTTTGATTTGTTTGATCGTAGCTAGCTACATAGCTAGCTACATAGCCGTCTGTGTATCAAAGATAATTGTGTAGTCTAGAGCGATTTTCTAGGTTAGCTAGCCAGCTATTGTCGTTCTTTAACGCAACGTAACGTAATCAACACTGCTAGCTAGCCAGCTAGCCCCGAATAGCAGCACTGTAGAAACTACTACACTCAACGGAACGACTTGATTAGTGTAGTGTCAACAACGCAGCCACTGTCAGCTAGCCTACAAAGTCAACAACGCAGCCACTGCCAGCTAGCCTACTTCAGCAGTACTGTATCATTTTTAATAATTTTAGTCAATAAGATTCTTGCTACGTAAGCTTAACTTTCTGAACATTCGAGACGTGTAGTCCACTTGTCATTCCAATCTCCTTGCATTAGCGTAGCCTCTTCTGTAGCCTGTCAACTATGTGTCTGTCTATCCCTGTTCTCTCCTCTCTGCACAGACCATACAAACGCTCCACACCGCGTGGCCGCTGCCACCCTAATCTGGTGGTCCCAGCGCGCACGACCCACGTGGAGTTCCAGGTCTCCGGTAGCCTCTGGAACTGCCGATCTGCAGCCAACAAGGCAGAGTTCATCTCAGCCTATGCCTCCCTCCAGTCCCTCGACTTCTTGGCACTGACAGAAACATGGATCACCACAGATAACACTGCTACTCCTACTGCTCTCTCTTCGTCCGCCCACGTGTTCTCGCACACCCCGAGAGCTTCTGGTCAGCGGGGTGGTGGCATAGGGATCCTTATCTCTCCCATGTGGTCATTCTCTCTTTCTCCCTTACCCATCTGTCTATCGCCTCCTTTGAATTTCATGCTGTCACAGTTACCAGCCCTTTCAAGCTTAACATCCTTATCATTTATCGCCCTCCAGGTCCCCTCGGAGAGTTCATCAATGAGCTTGATGCCTTGATAAGCTCCTTTCCTGAGGACGGCTCACCTCTCACAGTTCTGGGCGACTTTAACCTCCCCACGTCTACCTTTGACTCATTCCTCTCTGCCTCCTTCTTTCCACTCCTCTCCTCTTTTGACCTCACCCTCTCACCTTCCCCCCTACTCACAAGGCAGGCAATACGCTCGACCTCATCTTTACTAGATGCTGTTCTTCCACTAACCTCATTGCAACTCCCCTCCAAGTCTCCGACCACTACCTTGTATCCTTTTCCCTCTCGCTCTCATCCAACACTTCCCACACTGCCCCTACTCGGATGGTATCGCGCCGTCCCAACCTTCGCTCTCTCTCCCCCGCTACTCTCTCCTCTTCCATCCTATCATCTCTTCCCTCTGCTCAAACCTTCTCCAACCTATCTCCTGATTCTGCCTCCTCAACCCTCCTCTCCTCCCTTTCTGCATCCTTTGACTCTCTATGTCCCCTATCTTCCAGGCCGGCTCGGTCCTCCCTCCCGCTCCGTGGCTTGACGACTCAATGCGAGCTCACAGAACAGGGCTCCGGAAGGCCAGCGGAAATGGAGGAAAACTCGCCTCCCTGCGGACCTGGCATCCTTTCACTCCCTCCTCTCTACATTTTCCTCCTCTGTCTCTGCTGCTAAAGCCACTTTCTACCACTCTAAATTCCAAGCATCTGCCTCTAACCCTAGGAAGCTCTTTGCCACATTCTCCTCCCTCCTGAATCCTCCTCCCCCTCCCCCCCCCCCTCCTCCCTCTCTGCAGATGACTTCGTCAACCATTTTGAAAAGAAGATCGACGACATCCGATCCTCGTTTGCTAAGTCAAACAACACCGCTGGTTCTGCTCACACTGCCCTACCCTGTGCTCTGACCTCTTTCTCCCTCTCTCTCCAGATGAAATCTCGCGTCTTGTGACGGCCGGCCGCCCAACAACCTGCCCGCTCGACCCTATCCCTCCTCTCTTCTCCAGACCATTTCCGGAGACCTTCTCCCTTACCTCACCTCGCTCATCAACTTATCCCTGACCGCTGGCTACGTCCCTTCCGTCTTCAAGAGAGCGAGAGTTGCACCCCTTCTGAAAAAACCTACACTCGATCCCTCCGATGTCAACAACTACAGACCAGTATCCCTTCTTTCTTTTCTCTCCAAAACT
>NW_025761884.1:0-2226 GCF_021184085.1 Oncorhynchus gorbuscha
GGGAAGCTGGATAACGATTCTTAACCGTTATGTCATTCAGCCTCGACACTCACGCAGGGGCGCAGAGTACCGTCCTTCTTAACAAAAAAACCCCCGCCCGGCCGGAGAGGAAGAAGGCACTATGGTACCGGCGTCAAGAGACACAGACAAATAATCCTCGAGAGCCTTACGTTCGGGAGCCGACAGAGAGTATAGTCTACCCCGAGGAGGAGTGGTCCCCGGAAGGAGATCACTACAATCATACGACCGGTGAGGAGGAAGGGAGTTGGCTCGGGACCGACTGAAGACCGTGCGCAGATCATGATATTCCTCCGGCACTCCTGTCAAATCGCCAGGTTCCTCCTGAGAAGTGGGGACAGAAGAAATGGGAGGGATGGCAGACATTAAACACTTCACATGACAAGAAACGTTCCAGGATAGGATAGAATTACTAGACCAATTAATAGAAGGATTATGACATACTAGCCAGGGATGACCCAAAACAACAGGTGTAAAAGGTGAACGAAAATCAAAAAAGAAATAGTCTCACTGTGGTTACTACAGATACTGTGAGGGTTAAAGGTAGTGTCTCAAATCTGATACTGGGAAGATGACTACCATCTAAGGCGAACATGGGCGTAGGCTTGTCTAACTGTCTGAAAGGAATGTCATGTTTCCGAGCCCATGCTTCGTCCATGAAACAACCTCAGCCCCAGAGTCTATCAAGGCACTGCATGTAGCATTCAACCGGTCCAGCGTAGATGGACCGACATAGTAGTACAGGATCTAGATGGAGAGACCTGAGTAGTAGCGTCACCAGTAGCCTCCGCTACTGATGAGCTCTGGCTTTTACTGACATGAATTGACAAAATGTCCATCAAATCCGCAATAGAGGCACAGGCGGTTGGTGATCCTCCGTTCCTCTCCTTAGTCGAGATGCGAATACCTCCCAGCTGCATGGGCCTGGGTCCCTGAGCCAGAGGAGGGAGATGGTTGCGATGCGGAGCAGGGAAACACCGTTGACGCGAGCTTCCACGAGCTTGGTGACGAAGATCTACCCGTCGTTCTATGCGGATGGCGAGAGCAATCAAAGAGTCCACACTGGAAGGAACCTCCCGGGAGAGAATCTCATCTTTGACCACTGCGTGAGTCCCTCCAGAAAACGAGCGAGCAGCGCCGGCTCGTTCCAGTCACTAGAGGCAGCAAGAGTGCGAAACTCTATAGAGTAATCCATTATGGATCGATCACCTTGGCATAGGAAGCCAGGGGCCCTAGAAGCCTCCCTACCAAAACTGAACGGTCAAAACCCGAATCATCTCCTCTTTAAAGTTCTGTAATTGTTTGAACAATCAGCCCTTGCCTCCCAGATAGCTGTGCCCCACTCGAGCCCGGCCAGTAAGGAGTGAAATGACGTAAGCAACCCGAGCTCTCTAGAGTATGTGTTGGGTTGAGAGAGAACACAATATCACACTGGTGAGAAAGGAGCGGCACTCCTTGGGCTGCCCGGAGTAGCAAGGTGGGTTATTAACCCTAGGTTCCGGAGGCCCGGCAGACCAGGAAGTAACAGGTGGCACGAGACGAAGACTCTGGAACTGTCCAGAGAGGTCGGAAACCTGGAGTGCCAGGTTCTCCATGGCATGATTCTAGCAGCAGACAATTCCTGCTCGTGACCGCCGAGCATGGCCTGATCTCGACGGCAGTGTTACGAGCCTGTAGCATGGGTCCATTCTCTTGGTCGGATCCTTCTGTTAGTGCAGGTGAATGAGGACCCAAAAGCGACTTGGCGTAAAAAACAGAGTCTTTAATCCAGTTTAAGGAAATAGCAATACCCTAGACAAATCGGAGCGGTAAATAAAGCATAAAAACAATTTCACTCGTATGCAGGTTGCCTCGGGAAGGCACTTGACCGTAGCAGACTCAGACACCTGCTCACCACGCAGCATCTGAGGGAAACACGACACGACAGGGCGATACAAAGACACAGCACGGTGAACAATATACAAGGATCCGACAGGGCAGAAACGGAAAACAAGGGGAGAAATAGGGACTCTAATCAGGGGAAAAGATAGGGAACAGGTGTGGGAAGACTAAATGATTGATTAGGGGAATAGGAACAGCTGGGAGCAGGAACGGAACGATAGAGAGAAGAGAGAGAGGGAAGGGAGAGAGAAAAAGGGGAACGAACCTAAAAAGACCAGCAGGGGGAAAACGAACAGAAGGAAAAGCAAAATGACAAGACAATATAAG
>NW_025761885.1:0-2225 GCF_021184085.1 Oncorhynchus gorbuscha
GAGAGACAGGGAGAGAGAGAGAGAAAGAGAGGGAGAGACAGGGAGAGAGAGAGAAAGAGAGGGAGACAGGGAGAGAGAGAAAGAGAGGGACAGAGGCAGCAGCTGTGTATCCATTTCATTGTACTCTCATCCCCGTCTTTCTATCCCCCTGGGCAGCAGACCAAATCTTACCTCCCTCCTCCCATCCTTCTCTTCCTCCTCCTCCATTACCTCCCTGACTATGGTCAAGGCTCCGCTAAATAAATATACTACAAGAAGCTAAACACACACACACAACACACACATATACACACAACACACGCAACACATACAACACACATTGATGGACCATACAGATAGAACTCCACAGTCAACCCAGCTTGGTACCTTTTGATGGTGGACAGTGTGTTAGCAGGGTTCCACGCTACACACTCCAGCTGAGAGGCCATCTGGTACAAGTTATCACTGAGGAAAACACACACAGACAGAAAGATCACAGGTTATCACTGAGGAAAACACACACAGACCGAAAGATCACAGTTTATCACTGAGGAAAACACACACAGACCGAAAGATCACAGGTTATCACTGAGGAAAACACACAGACAGAAAGATTGCAGGTTATCACTGAGAAGAAAAACACACACAGAAAGATTACAAATTGTCACTGAGGAAAACACACACAGACAGAAAAATTACAGGTGATCACTGAGGAAAACCCACACAGACAGAAAGATTACAGGTTATGACTAAGGAAAACACACATACACAGAAAGATTACAGGTTATTACTGAGGAAAACACACAGATAGAAAGGTTGCAGGTTATCACTGAGAAACACACACACACAGAAAGATTACAGGTTACCACTGAGGAAACCACACACAGATAGAAGGATTACAGGTTATCACTGAGGAAAACACACACAGACAGAAAGATTACAGGATATCACTGAGGAAAACACACACACACACAGACAGAAAGATTACAGGTTATCACTGAGGAAAACACACAGACAGAAAGATTGCAGGTTATCACTGAGAAAAAAACACACACAGAAAGATTACAAATGATCACTGAGGAAAACACACACAGACAGAAAGATTACAGGTGATCACTGAGGAAAACCCACAGATAGAAAGGTTGCAGGTTATCGCTGAGAAAAACACACACACAGAAAGATTACAGGTTATCACTGAGGAAAACACACACAGACAGAAAGATTACAGGTTATCACTGAGGAAAACACACACACACACACAGAAAGATCACTGGTTATCACTGAGAAAAACACACACAGACAGAAAGATTACAGGTTGTCGCTGAGGAAAATACACAGACAGAAAGATTACAGGTTATTGCTGAGGAAAACACACAGACAGAAAGATTACAGGTTATCACTGAGGACAACACACAGAAAGATTACAGGTTATCACTGAGGAAACCACACACAGATAGAAAGATTACAGGTTATCACTGAGGAAAACACACAGATAGAAAGGTTGCAGGTTATCACTGAGAAAAACACACACACACACACAGAAAGATTACAGGTTACCACTGAGGAAACCACACACAGATAGAAAGATTACAGGTTATCACTGAGGAAAACACACACAGACAGAAAGATTACAGGATATCACTGAGGAAAACACACACACACAGACAGAAAGATTACAGGTTATCACTGAGGAAAACACACAGACAGAAAGATTGCAGGTTATCACTGAGAAAAAAAACACACACAGAAAGATTACAAATGATCACTGAGGAAAACACACACAGACAGAAAGATTACAGGTGATCACTGAGGAAAACCCACACAAACAGAAAGATTACAGGTTATGACTAAGGAAAACACACACACACAGAAAGATTACAGGTTATCACTGAGGAAAACACACACAGACAGAAAGATTACAGGTGATCACTGAGGAAAACACACCGATAGAAAGGTTGCAGGTTATCGCTGAGAAAAACACACACACAGAAAGATTACAGGTTATCACTGAGGAAAACACACACAGACAGAAAGATTACAGGTTATCACTGAGGAAAACACACACACACACAGAAAGATCACTGGTTATCACTGAGAAAAACACACACAGACAGAAAGATTACAGGTTGTCGCTGAGGAAAACACACAGACAGAAAGATTACAGGTTATCGCTGAGGAAAACACACACACAGAAAGATTACAGGTTATCACTGAGGAAAACACACACAGACAGAAAGATTACAGGT
>NW_025761886.1:0-2224 GCF_021184085.1 Oncorhynchus gorbuscha
GTTTGCGACAGGGTATTATACTGCTCCTCTACCAGTGATGAGTTATGGGTGGAGGTTTGTGACAGGGCATACTGCTCCTCTACCAGTGATGAGTTATGGGTGGAGGTTTGTGACAGGGTATACTGCTCCTCTACCAGTGATGAGTTATGGGTGGAGGTTTGTGACAGGGTATACTGCTCCTCTACCAGTGATGAGTTATGGGTGGAGGTTTGTGACAGGGTATACTGCTCCTCTACCAGTGATGAGTTATGGGTGGAGGTTTGTGACAGGGTATACTGCTCCTCTACCAGTGATGAGTTATGGGTGGAGGTTTGTGACAGGGTATACTGCTCCTCTACCAGTGATGAGTTATGGGTGGAGGTTTGTGACAGGGTATACTGCTCCTCTACCAGTGATGAGTTATGGGTGGAGGTTTGTGACAGGGTATACTGCTCCTCTACCAGTGATGAGTTATGGGTGGAGGTTTGTGACAGGGTATACTGCTCCTCTACCAGTGATGAGTTATGGGTGGAGGTTTGTGACAGGGTATACTGCTCCTCTACCAGTGATGAGTTATGGGTGGAGGTTTGTGACAGGGTATACTGCTCCTCTACCAGTGATGAGTTATGGGTGGAGGTTTGTGACAGGGTATACTGCTCCTCTACCAGTGATGAGTTATGGGTGGAGGTTTGTGACAGGGTATACTGCTCCTCTACCAGTGATGAGTTATGGGTGGAGGTTTGTGACAGGGTATACTGCTCCTCTACCAGTGATGAGTTATGGGTGGAGGTTTGTGACAGGGTATACTGCTCCTCTACCAGTGATGAGTTATGGGTGGAGGTTTGTGACAGGGTATACTGCTCCTCTACCAGTGATGAGTTATGGGTGGAGGTTTGTGACAGGGTATACTGCTCCTCTACCAGTGATGAGTTATGGGTGGAGGTTTGTGACAGGGTATACTGCTCCTCTACCAGTGATGAGTTATGGGTGGAGGTTTGTGACAGGGTATACTGCTCCTCTACCAGTGATGAGTTATGGGTGGAGGTTTGTGACAGGGTATACTGCTCCTCTACCAGTGATGAGTTATGGGTGGAGGTTTGTGACAGGGTATACTGCTCCTCTACCAGTGATGAGTTATGGGTGGAGGTTTGTGACAGGGTATACTGCTCCTCTACCAGTGATGAGTTATGGGTGGAGGTTTGTGACAGGGTATACTGCTCCTCTACCAGTGATGAGTTATGGGTGGAGGTTTGTGACAGGGTATACTGCTCCTCTACCAGTGATGAGTTATGGGTGGAGGTTTGTGACAGGGTATACTGCTCCTCTACCAGTGATGAGTTATGGGTGGAGGTTTGTGACAGGGTATACTGCTCCTCTACCAGTGATGAGTTATGGGTGGAGGTTTGTGACAGGGTATACTGCTCCTCTACCAGTGATGAGTTATGGGTGGAGGTTTGTGACAGGGTATACTGCTCCTCTACCAGTGATGAGTTATGGGTGGAGGTTTGTGACAGGGTATACTGCTCCTCTACCAGTGATGAGTTATGGGTGGAGGTTTGTGACAGGGTATACTGCTCCTCTACCAGTGATGAGTTATGGGTGGAGGTTTGTGACAGGGTATACTGCTCCTCTACCAGTGATGAGTTATGGGTGGAGGTTTGTGACAGGGTATACTGCTCCTCTACCAGTGATGAGTTATGGGTGGAGGTTTGTGACAGGGTATACTGCTCCTCTACCAGTGATGAGTTATGGGTGGAGGTTTGTGACAGGGTATACTGCTCCTCTACCAGTGATGAGTTATGGGTGGAGGTTTGTGACAGGGTATACTGCTCCTCTACCAGTGATGAGTTATGGGTGGAGGTTTGTGACAGGGTATACTGCTCCTCTACCAGTGATGAGTTATGGGTGGAGGTTTGTGACAGGGTATACTGCTCCTCTACCAGTGATGAGTTATGGGTGGAGGTTTGTGACAGGGTATACTGCTCCTCTACCAGTGATGAGTTATGGGTGGAGGTTTGTGACAGGGTATACTGCTCCTCTACCAGTGATGAGTTATGGGTGGAGGTTTGTGACAGGGTATACTGCTCCTCTACCAGTGATGAGTTATGGGTGGAGGTTTGTGACAGGGTATACTGCTCCTCTACCAGTGATGAGTTATGGGTGGAGGTTTGTGACAGGGTATACTGCTCCTCTACCAGTGATGAGTTATGGGTGGAGGTTTGTGACAGGGTATACTGCTCCTCTA
>NW_025761887.1:0-2224 GCF_021184085.1 Oncorhynchus gorbuscha
TCACCAACTTCAAACATCAGCTATCTGAGCAGCTAACCGATCGCTGCAGCTCTACATAATCTATTGGTAAATAGCCCACCCATTTTCACCTACCTCATCCCCACAGTTTTTATTTATTTACTTTTCTGCTCTTTTGCACACCAATATCTCTACCTGTACATGATCATCTGATCATTTATCACTCCAGTGTTAATCTGCAATATTGTAATTATTCCCCTACCTCCTCATGCCTTTTGCACACATTGTATATAGACTCCCCTTTTTTTCTACTGTTTTATTGACTTGTTAATTGTTTACTCCATGTGTAACTCTGTGTTGTCTGTTCACACTGCTATGCTTTATCTTGGCCAGGTCGCAGTTGCAAATGAGAACTTGTTCTCAACTAGCCTACCTGGTTAAATAAAGGTGAAATAAAAAAATAAAAATAAAGAAGGCCCCACGAGG
Source organism: Oncorhynchus gorbuscha (assembly GCF_021184085.1). Taxonomy (NCBI): domain Eukaryota; kingdom Metazoa; phylum Chordata; class Actinopteri; order Salmoniformes; family Salmonidae; genus Oncorhynchus; species Oncorhynchus gorbuscha. Next base: position 445 of record NW_025761887.1, read on the forward strand.
TCCATAGCTATGCGCTCAAGGAGTCTCTATAATGGGGAGAGGAATCAAAGGATTACACAGGTGTGGTTGTGGGGCCGTACGCTGACATTGATCACACGTCCTACAATACCTGGCTACATCTCAGGTGACACGGTTCCAATGGAACCTCTGCATGATTCTGTCGATCGTTTTGTCCCGTGCCAGGTGTCCTCCCAGGACGCGGGGAATGGGCTAATTGTAGGACAGTATCCCTGTATGGTCTAGGCACCATTAGTAATTCCTGTTTTTCACCCCTTCGTTGCACAACCCAATACAAGAGGCCCCGCTTGATTGCACAGTAGGGAAGAGAGGGCTCACCTGAACCGCCGACATTCCTCCGTCCACATGGCATCCCATAGGCTCAGGCCTCTATGCTGAGAGGTACCGAACTGTCCCTTTAATTTTTGGGGCAGGTCGACCTCGACAGGGTGTGGAGGTTGTTCGCCATCCCGTCTGGGGTGCCCGAGGAGAGTCGCTTCCATGTTCCTCCTCTGGATGGGGCTTCAAATATAGCCCTTAGCCTCTGGTGGCTCCTTTCCTCCTCAGTAGTGTATAACCCTTCGCAGGTGTCTTCAACGGAGGTTGCTCCAGAGGCCGAGGCTTTGTTTCCTTGTAAGGGCTACTACCTCGGGCTCGGACTTGGTCTTTTTTTCCTTTGCTTTCCAGCCCCTACGGTGGCCCGGCTCTTGGCGTGTGATAGAGAGACCTGATCCCCTTGTCCAGTGCGTAACGCCACCTGCCAAGCTCCTTATATAGAGGACAGTCTCTCCTGATCAATAATGGCACAATCAGCTGGGGTACTTTCCCGCCTCTGACTGTACACCTTCCTTTCGGGTTGAGAATGGACAGACTCACAGTGGGGTAATAGTGGGTGCCTCCATGGACACAGGGACATGGCTACTTCGTCTGGTAGCAGTGTTGTGGAGGTCACCATCTGCTCCCCCACTGACGTAACCATACTTCCTGAGTCGAGAATGGCTACCACATCTCGTCCTTCTATTCGAACGGAATCTCTAAAGCGCATTTCTGCTAATCAACAGAGGTGATCCTGCCCTCTCGGGACCGGATGCGTGGGGACGGGCAGCAATGACCCTGGGTAATTTCCCTAAAATCTTGTCCACTATGAGCGTCTCTACGACATGTCTCATTCTCTTCCCGGGCTCCAGCCACTGTTTCTGTTGGACGGCCATAGGTCCATTGATGGAACTTATGGCTCTATTCGGCGGTCAGCTGGTACCGGGACAGAATCAAATTTTTAGTAGCCCATAGTCAGCAGCTTCACGGGAGTCCAGGTCATAGTAGACTTCTGGGCTATCCCAGTCAAAAGGAGTTAACGCACTTACTCATTCTGTGGGGGCACTCTTCCAAGGTAAGACCATCCTTCGAACGTCATGATGAAAGCCTCAATATCATCCTCCTTTGAGAGGCGAGGTAAGATGGGTGAGCAGCCGCTCTCGGCTTTACTCGATTCTTCTCGCCGACTCAGCTGTTGTTGCATGAGTTCTATGGTTGCTGCTGGGCTGTGATCAACTGTTGTAGTAGAGTGTTATCCATCCTTCTTGAATGGTTACCCTGTGTCTACAGGTAGATTTTAGTTTTTCTCACTTATCCTTGTGTCACTCGTCCTCCTAGTGCCCGCAATCTCCACCAATGAGCGGACCAAGTACTTGGAGGTTGCTGTAAAGCGGAATAAACAAAGTGGAATAAATGAGTCAGGAGCAGGTTTTATTAATTGTACAAAGTTCTCTATTGAGGTCATTTT
>NW_025761888.1:0-2224 GCF_021184085.1 Oncorhynchus gorbuscha
TAAGCCTAACTAGACACACCCCTAATAATACACACTCCCAATTAATACAAACCCCAATACGAAATACAACATATAAACCCATGTCACACCCTGGCCTACCCAAACATATAACAAAAACACAAGATACAATGACCAAGGCGTGACAGAACCCTCCTAAGGTGCGGACTCCGGACGCACCCTCAAGAGCATAGAGGGTCCGGGTGGTGTCTGTCCATGGTGGCGGTTCTGGCTCGGGACGTGACCCCACTCCATAAATGTCCTAGTTCCTCCCCTTCCCGCGTCCCAGATAATCCACTCCTCCGCCTCGACCATGGCCTAATAGTCCTCACCCTGATCCCCACATAACTGAGGGGCAGCTCGGGACAGAGGGGCAGCTCGGGACAGAGGGGCAGCTCGGGACAGAGGGGCAGCGCCGGGACAGAGGGGCAGCTCAGGACAGAGGGGCAGCTCAGGACAGAGGAACTGGCTTGGGACAGAGGGGCAACCTTAGGATAGAGGGGCAACTCAGGATAGAGGGGCAGCTCAGGACAGCAGGGCAGCCAGGGACAGAGGGGCATCCAGGACAGAGGGGCAGCCCGGGACCGAAGCAGCCCAGTACTGAGGGGGAAGCCCGGTACTGAGAGGGAGCCCAGTACAGAGAGGAAGCCTAGTACTGAAAGGAAGCTCAGTACTGAGAGGAAGCTCAGGCAGGTAGTAGGTCAGTAAATCCTGGCTGGCTGGTGGACCTGGATGATTCAGGTTGTCTGCCGATCTAGAAGATCTTGGCAGACTGGCACTTCTGGCGGATCCTGGCAGACTGGCACTTCTGGCGGATCCTGGCAGACTGGTGACGCTGGGCCGACTGGCGGCGCTGGAGGAGACTCCGGCAGCGCAGGAGAGGAGAAAGGCTCTGGCTGAGCTGAACAGGCGGGAGACTCCAACAGTGCAGGAGAGGAGAAAAGCTCTGGCTGCGCTAAACAGGCGAGGCGCACTGGACGCGCTGGGCCGACTGGGAGCACTGGTGGCGCTGGACAGATGTGAGACTCGGCAGCGCAGGAGAAGAGAAAGGCTCCTGGCTGCGCTAACAGGCGAGGCGCACTGAGGCCTGGTGCGTGGTACTGGAACTGGTGGTACTGGCGCGAGGACACGCACAGGAAGCCTGGTGCGGGGAGCTGCTACCGGAGGACTGGTGTGTAGAGGTGGCTCTGGATAGACCGGACCGTGCAGGCGCACTGGAGCTCTAGAGCACCGAGCCTGCCCAAGCTTACCTGGCTCGATGCCCACTCTAGCCCGGCCAATAGGAAGGGCTGGTATGTGTCGCAGCTGGCTCTGCACCCGCACTGGAAACACTGTGCGCTCCATAGCATAACACGGTGCCTGCCCGGTCTCTCTAGCCCAACGGTGAGCACAGGGAGTATGCACAGGTTTCCTACCTGGCATAACTATTCTCCCTTTTAGCTCCCCCAATATTTTTGGGGGTGACTTTCCGGTTTCCTACCGCGTCGCCGTGCTGCCTCCTCATACATGCGCCTCTCCGCTTTAGCTGCCTCTATTTCCTCCTTGGGACGGCGATATTCTCCCGGCTGCTCCCAGGGTCCTTGACCGTCTAATTCCTCCTCCCATGTCCAAATCTCCAAATGATGCATTCTCTCCCATTGCAACTGCTCTTCACGATTAACAGGGAGAGTAGGCTCAGGTCTGTTTCCTGACTCAGCCACTCTCTCTCTGCGCTTTCCCCTGTTACCTTCAGTTTTCGCTCTGTATAGCAATGCTTTCCTTCTCGATTCCATACATGTATAGCCCTCTTCGCATTGCTGTAGGGAATCCCAGGTGGGCTCCTGCACTCGCTCTGGGTCGGCCGCCCACCTGTCGATTTCTTCCCACGTCGTATAATCCCTGCTTCTGCCGTCCATAGCGTCCTCCTTTAGATCCTGCCAGTTCACACGCTGCTCGGTCTGTGAATGGTGGCGGGTGATTCTGTAATGAACTTCGTCTGTTGTTTGTAGAGAGTCAGACCGAAATGCAGCGTGTAGGTTACTCATGACTTTTAATGAAGAATAATGCGGTACATGAAATAACTGAAAATACAAAAACAACAAACGAGTGAAACTAATACAGCCTATCTGGTGACTAACACTAAGACAGGTACAATCACCCACGAAATACAACGCGCACTCAGGCTGCCTAAATACGGTTCCCAATCCGAGACAACGAGAATCAGCTGACTCCAATTAGGAATCGCCTC
>NW_025761889.1:0-2224 GCF_021184085.1 Oncorhynchus gorbuscha
CGGTGAGCTATGCCCGTCAGCCTCCGTACTGCAGGCGATGTATAGCCTACGGCCACACACTCGCCTCGTGCAGCACGAGGAGGTGCAGATACTGTGGATCGAGTGAGCACGAGGCGAGGGACTGTGCCGAGCCGGGTCATACTCGTCTGCAGCTGAGGGGGGAGCGAGAGCGGGGGATGGAGGAAGACGAGGAAGAGAGGAGCCGGAAAAAGGAGATGGAAGGGATGAACAGAAGGAGTCGGAGGGAGGAGGAGAAAAAGAGAAGGAACCTGGAACAGAAAGAGAGGAGGACGGGATGGAAGCAGAAGTAGTCGGGACAGAAGGAGAGGTGGCCGGGATGGAAGGAGAGGTGGCTGGGATGGAGGGAGAGGTGGTCGGGCCGGAAGGAGAGGAGGCCGGAACGGAGGGAGAGGTGGTCGTAATGGAAGGAGAGGTGGCCGGAACGAGAGGAGAGGTGGTTGGAAAGGAAGGAGAGGTGGCCGGAAGAGAAGGAGAGGTGGCTGGTGCGGAAGGACGAAGGCACATGAAGGGTCCGGGGGATAGTGAAGTGACGAGGGCAAGGGTGGAGGATTTGAGAAAGATGGTGGGGGATTTGGAAGAGAGAGAAAAGGAAAAGGGAAAGGAAAAGGAAGGCATTATGGATGAATTTGAACATATTGAACCTGTGCTCCCTGTACCTCCGAGCAAGAGGACAAAGAGGCTGGTGAAAAGGAGGGTTGGAAAGAAGGGGGGGGGAGAAATGCGGGGGGAGGAGAGGTGGGGGGCCCTCATGGGGCTCCGTCTCCATCCTTCTTTAAACCCATCTGAATCAACCTCCCATGCTCAGCTCAGAACTGCTGGATGATGGAGGGGGAGACGGACTTCTCATTTGGGAGGTAATGTCTCGGTCAGGAGTCCGGAGGAGGGGGTGATGGATTTGAGTGTGGGGCAAGGGACGGGTGGTGTTGCTGTGTTCAAGGGAGGGGGGAAGGTGGGAGATGGGAATAAAGTAGGGTCACAGTTAGACGGGATGGAGAAGGCGAGCACTGGGTGAGATTTTGTTGTTATATAGGAGATTTGGATTATGTAGGTTATTGGTAATTGGTTTTTGCATATGGATATAGTTTAGCAGTTTTGTATTGACAATTTGTACATTATTGATAGTGGAGATTTAAGTTGATGAGAATACGGAAGATTAATGATTGTTTTCTTTGGATTTGGTTATAAGTTTAGTAGTTTTGGAGGATTATTTGTAGTTTGTTGTAATCGTAAAGTTTAAGTTGAATTAATTTTGGAGGATTGTTATTGTTTGTTTTTGTTTTTGATTGTAAATAAATATATTTTATTAAAAATAAAAAAATTAAAAAAATAAAAATCTGTTCTTATCAGTTTAATATCTGTATTAATGTAGTCTGTAGTCCCCCCATCGGGGGACTACATATTAAATGAATTTTTCGAACAGGGAGTCGGAAATGGGGCTTGCTCCGTCCGCTCCACGCATCGACCCGGTATTGCAGTACCTCCGGGAACGGTGCAACACTTTTCTCCCGTTGTCAAGGAAAAATGCTCATTCGCAAAGCTATGTAAACAGCTAGCTAGCTAGCAGAAGAAGGAAAGAAACATTCAAACTGAAGAAAGGCGAAGCGCTCTTCAATGTGGTCCCCCGTTTCCCGCCATTTTTGTTACAGCTGGAGTTTCCCCCAGAACTCCCTCAGGAAGCTGGCGTTGGCAAAACTGACATCGAAGCCCTTCCTATAGGGGAGGGCTAGGATGCAGTTTACCTGCGCGGGGTGGAAACCGAGTTCTTTCTGGAGGAATTTTCTGGAGAAATCCAATCGGGATAACTCCATTATTTTCCCTCCCTTCTCCTTTAAAAGGAGGCGCACTGCATGGTGCCTCCTCATGCCAGCCTGTGCTGCTGACATGATGGAGGCCCACTCCCTTTACAACCCAACACCAGTGAAAAGGGGGGAGGGGAAGGGCAAAAAGGGGGAGGGGGGTTGGGAAGGGGAGGGGCAAGTGAAGGGAGTGAGGGAAGGGTGAATGGAGTGGGGGAGGGGAGGTGGGGGAAAGGGAGGTGGGGTTGGGGGAAGGAAAAAAAAAAAGGGGAAAGTGTAGGACAAACCGAGGAGCTGGCTGGCTCCAGCTAGGCTAAGCTAATCAGGGCCTACCAGCACCCCGGAACACACAACAAACTATCTAGCACAGCACCAAGCTAAACTTATTGACAATGGGAAAGGACACA
>NW_025761890.1:0-2223 GCF_021184085.1 Oncorhynchus gorbuscha
TAGTTTCTGTCTACAGGCTGGGAGCAACAAAATGGAGTCATGGTCAGATTTGCCGAAGGCAGGGCGGGAGTAGGGCTTTGTCAGCATCACGGAAGTTAGAGGAGCAATGATCCAGAATGCTACCAGCTCGTGTCGCGCATTCGATATGCTGATAGAATTTAGGAAGTCTTGTTCTCAGGTTAGCTTTGTTAAAATCCCCAGCTGCAATAAATGCAGCCTCAGGATGTATGGTTTCCAGTTTACATAGAGTCCAGTGAGGTTCTTTCAGAGGTATCTGCTTGGGGGGTGGAACTTGAGTTTCTGTATGTTGTTGTGATTACACCATGAGCCGTTAATCATAATCATACACCCCGCCCTTCTTCTTACCAGAGAGATGTTTGTTTCTGTCGGCGCGATGCATGAAGAAACTGGGTGGCTGTACCGCCTCTGACAACATATCCCGAGTGAGCCATGTTTCCGTTTTCTGTTTTCCGTGAAACAGAGAGTGTTACAATATCTGATGTTTCTCTGGAAGGCAACTCGTGCCCCTAATTTCGTACACCTTGTTATCAAGAAATTGGACATTGGCGAGTAATATGCTCGGAAGCGGTGGATGGTGTGCTCGCCTTCTGAGTCTGACCAGTAGGCCTCTCCGTCTGCCTCTCCTGCGGTGTTCGCTTTGTTTTGGGTCGGCCTCTGGGATAAGATCCCATGTCCAGGGTGGAGGTCCGAACAAAGGATCAGCTTCGGGAAAGACGTATTCCTGGTCGTAATGTTGGTAAGTTGACATCACTTCTTTATCCAATAGTTATTCCTGGCTCTATGTAATAACACTTGAGATTTTCTGGGCTAACAATGTAAGAAATAATACATAAAAAACAAATAACTGCATAGTTTCCTAAGGACCCGAAGGGAGGAGATCATCTCTGTCGGCGCCATCTTGCACTGAAAGCGCGAACCACCGGGATAGTGTTCTTCGGCATGCAAGCCTCCCCCTTTTTCCTCCAAACATAACAATGGTCAATATGGCCAAACAGTTCTATTTTTGTTTCATCAGACCAGAGGGCATTTCTCCAAAAGTATGTTCTTTGTACCCATGTGCAATTGCAAACTGTAGTCTGGCTTTTTTATGGTGGCTTTTTCCTTGCTGACTGGCCTTTTAGGTTATTTATTTATTTTACCTTTATTTAACCAGGCAAGTCAGTTAAGAACACATTCTTATTTTCAATGACGGCCTGGGAACAGTGGGTTAACTGCCTGTTCAGGGGCAGAACGACAGATTTGTACCTTGTCAGCTCGGGGGTTTGAACTCACAACCTTCCGGTTACTAGTCCAACACTCTAACCACTAGGCTACGCTGCCGCCCCAGTTATGTCGATATAGGACTCGTTTTACTGTAGATATAGATACTTTTGTACCTGTTTCCTCCAGCATCTTCACAGGGCCCTTTGCTGTTGTTCTGGGATTGATTTTCACTTTTTTCACCAAAGTAAATTCCTCTCTAGGAGACACGATACGTCTCCTTCCTGAGCGGTATGATGGCTGCGTGGTCCCATGGTGTTTATACCTGCATACTATTGTTTGTACAGATGAATGTGGTACCTTCAGGCATTTGGAAAATTGCTCCCAAAGTTGAACCAGAATTGTGGAGGTCTTGGCTGATTTCTTTTGATTTTCTCATGATGTCAAGCAAAGTGGCACTGAGTTTGATGGTAGGCCTTGAAATACATCCACAGGTATACCTCCAATTGACTCAAATTATGTCAATTAGCCTTTCAGAAGCTTCTAAAGCCATGACATCATTTTCTGGAATTTTCCAAGCTGTTTAAAGGCACAGTCAATTTAGTGTGTGTAAACTTCTGACCCACTGCTATTATTGTTCTTTTCTGGGTTGCTTGATTGTTTTTGTTGATTTACTTGGAGGCTTATCAGAGGTAGACATGACAGTGGTGTTTATATTTGAGCTGATAGTGCAGCGTGAACTGCTCACAGTGGGCTTCCTACTACGTCAAACCTTATCAGTGCCCTTCAGTATAACGTTGGGTTATGTATGTAACCTTGGTTCTCTGAGTGGAGTATCGGTCACCAAATGCCTATGGGAACTCCTTCCCCTTCACTTGATGTGATTGAGATGCTTAATATCAAAGATGTTTACAGTCACGCCACAGCCTTAGTGTACCCACATGACCTGTCATTATAAAAGGCGGTGTGGCGTGACATACTGTGTTTTACTTCAAATCGAAC
>NW_025761891.1:0-2222 GCF_021184085.1 Oncorhynchus gorbuscha
TTCAGTTTGCAGACCACACAACAGTAGTGGGCTTGATTACCAACAATGACGAGACAGCCTACAAGGAGGAGGTGAGGGTACTCAAAGTGCGGTGTCAGGAAAACAACCTCTACCTCAATGTCAACGAGCCCAAGAAGAAAATCAGCAGAGGGAGCACCCCCCTATCCACATCGAAGGGACAACAGTGGAGAAGGTGGAGGATTTTAAGTTCCTCGGCATACACATCACAGACAGACTGAAATGTTCCACCCACACAGACATTGTGGTGAAGAAGGCGCAACTATGCCTTTGAGCAACAAACATTTTCTTGATTCCTTATTAGGATGCCGGTAGGTGAAGTTGGGAGGGTCGTCAGCTACATGGGAAACACCTGGGCCCGGTGTCTACCAGGATAAATACACCACTTCCCCATTCATGGAGGAGACTCTCTCCATGCAGACACCTTTATGGATTTTGTTGTGTTTCTTGGTGGTTTTTGAGCCGCCCAACAACCTGCCCGCTTGACCCTATCCCCTCCTCTCTTCTCCAGACCATTTCCGGAGACCTTCTCCCTTACCTCACCTCGCTCATCAACTCATCCCTGACCGCTGGCTACGTCCCTTCCGTCTTCAAGAGAGCGAGAGTTGCACCCCTTCTGAAAAAACCTACACTCGATCCCTCCGATGTCAACAACTACAGACCAGTATCCCTTCTTTCTTTTCTCTCCAAAACTCTTGAACGTGCCGTCCTTGGCCAGCTCTCCCGCTATCTCTCTCTGAATGACCTTCTTGATCCAAATCAGTCAGGTTTCAAGACTAGTCATTCAACTGAGACTGCTCTCCTCTGTATCACGGAGGCGCTCCGCACTGCTAAAGCTAACTCTCTCTCCTCTGCTCTCATCCTTCTAGATCTATCGGCTGCCTTCGATACTGTGAACCATCAGATCCTCCTCTCCACCCTCTCCGAGTTGGGCATCTCCGGCGCGGCCCACGCTTGGATTGCGTCCTACCTGACAGGTCGCTCCTACCAGGTGGCGTGGCGAGAATCTGTCTCCCTCACCACGCGCTCTCACCACTGGTGTCCCCCAGGGCTCTGTTCTGAGCCCTCTCCTATTCTCGCTATACACCAAGTCACTTGACTTTCATCATAACCTCACATGGTCTCTCCTATCATTGCTATGCAGACGACACACAACTAATCTTCTCCCTTTCCCCCTTCTGATGACCAGGTGGCGAATCGTATCTCTGCATGTCTGGCGAGAGACATATCCCAGTGTGAGATGACGGATCACCACCTCAAGCTGAACCTCGGCAAGACGGAGCTGCTCTTCCTCCGGGGAAGGACTGCCCGTTCCATGATCTCGCCATCCTGGTTGAAGCAACTCCATTGTGTCCTCCTCCCAGGCGGCTAAGAACCTTGGCGTGATCCTGGACAACACCCTGTCGTTCTCACCCAACATCAAGGCGGTGGCCCGTTCCTGTAGGTTCATGCTCCTACCACAACATCCGCAGGTGCGACCTGCCTCACACAGGAAGCGGGGCAGGGTCTAATCCAGGCACTTGTCATCTCCCGTCTGGATTACTGCTTCCGCTGTTGGCTAGGCTCCTGCCTGTGCCATTAAACCCCTTCAACTCATCCAGAGCGCGCGCAGACCGTCACAGTTGTTCAACCCCTTCCCAAGTTCTCTCCGTCACCCAGCTCCTCCGTTCTCTACACTGGCTTCAGTTGAAGCTCGCATCCGCTACAAAACCATGGTGCTTGCCTACGGAGCTGTGAGGGGCGGCACCTCAGCTGCCTCCCAGGCTCTGATCAGGCCCTACACCCAAACAAGGGCACTGCGTTCATCCACCTCTGGCCTGCTCGCCTCCCTACCACTGAGGGAAGTACAGCTCCCGCTCCAGCCCAGTCAAAGGCATCGCTGCTCTGGCCCCCAATGGTGGAACAAACTCCCTCACGACGCCAGGACAGGCGGAGTCAATCACCAACTTCGGGAGACACCTGAAACCCCACCTCTTTAAGGAATACCTAGGATAGGATAAGTAATCCCTCTCACCCCCCTTTAAGATTTAGATGCACTATTGTAAAGTGACTGTTTCACTGGATGTCATAAGGTGAATGCACCAATTTGTAAGTCGCTCTGGATAAGAGCGTCTGCTAAATGACTTAAATGTAAATGTAAATGTTTGCGTTAGCATCTTTTCCAACACCCTGCATTATCACATTCATGCATGCAAAATACTCAC
>NW_025761892.1:0-2219 GCF_021184085.1 Oncorhynchus gorbuscha
CGTGTGTGGGTGTGTGTGGGTGTGTGTGTGTGTGTGTGTGTGTGTGTGTGTGTGCGTGGGTGCGTGTGTGTGTGTGGGGGGGTTGTGTGTGTGTGTGTGAGTGCGTGTGTGCGTGTGTGTGTGTGTGTGGGCTTTGTGTATGTATGTGTGTGTGTGTGTGCGTGTGTGTGCGTGCGTGGACCTGCCTCTATATATGAACATGTGTTTGAAGTCATACCCTGCAAATCCAGGCACTCATTTATGAACCCCCTCCTTGAATATCAATCATTTCAAAACCTTCAGAGATCATGTGTTTAGGGATGTTTTTGTTTTCCGTATCATCAAAGTGCTTCTCCCTGCCTTTAAGGGAACAGGGCCTAGTATCCATAGTGACGGAGCGGCCAGGGAGAGTAAGGACCACTCCATCTCCAGGCTGGGGCTTGTGACGGCGACCGCCTCTAATTCTATACCGCAGCCGCCAAACTGTGGCGCGTGCTGAAATGGCACCATTCCTCACCGCTAACCCGTGCCCTCCCCCGATGATGGCCGATGATTTATCCCTCACCGGAAACACCAGCAGCAGAACACAGCATGCCTCTGATACTGGTCTCTGTTTTTCAGTTGAGATAGTCTCTCTGAATCATACTGTAAAAAGGAAGAGAGGGGTCGAATTTGGGAATCGGAGACTCACACCCTTCCTCGAGACTAAGATTAGTCATGCACTAACAAGAGAGGCTCACAAGCACTAACAAGAGAGGCTCACAAGCACTGACAAGAGAGGCTCACAAGCACTAACAAGAGAGGCTCACAAGCAGTAACAAGAGAGGCTCACAAGCACTAACAAGAGAGGCTCACAAGCACTAACAAGAGAGGCTCACAAGCACTAACAAGAGAGGCTCACAAGCACTAACAAGAGAGGCTCACAAGCACTAACAAGAGAGGCTCACAAGCACTAACAAGAGAGGCTCACAAGCACTAACAAGAGAGGCTCACAAGCACTAACAAGAGAGGCTCACAAGCACTAACAAGAGAGGCTCACAAGCACTAACAAGAGAGGCTCACAAGCACTAACAAGAGAGGCTCACAAGCACTAACAAGAGAGGCTCACAAGCAGTAACAAGAGAGGCTCACAAGCACTAACAAGAGAGGCTCACAAGCACTAACAAGAGAGGCTCACAAGCACTAACAAGAGAGGCTCACAAGCACTAACAAGAGAGGCTCACAAGCACTAACAAGAGAGGCTCACAAGCACTAACAAGAGAGGCTCACAAGCACTAACAAGAGAGGCTCACAAGCACTAACAAGAGAGGCTCACAAGCACTAACAAGAGAGGCTCACAAGCACTAACAAGAGAGGCTCACAAGCACTAACAAGAGAGGCTCACAAGCACTAACAAGAGAGGCTCACAAGCACTAACAAGAGAGGCTCACAAGCACTAACAAGAGAGGCTCACAAGCACTAACAAGAGAGGCTCACAAGCACTAACAAGAGGCTCACAAGCACTAACAAGAGAGGCTCACAAGCACTAACAAGAGAGGCTCACAAGCACTAACAAGAGAGGCTCACAAGCACTAACAAGAGAGGCTCACAAGCACTAACAAGAGAGGCTCACAAGCACTAACAAGAGAGGCTCACAAGCACTAACAAGAGAGGCTCACAAGCACTAACAAGAGAGGCTCACAAGCACTAACAAGAGAGGCTCACAAGCACTAACAAGAGAGGCTCACAAGCACTAACAAGAGAGGCTCACAAGCACTAACAAGAGAGGCTCACAAGCACTAACAAGAGAGGCTCACAAGCACTAACAAGAGAGGCTCACAAGCACTAACAAGAGAGGCTCACAAGCACTAACAAGAGAGGCTCACAAGCACTAACAAGAGAGGCTCACAAGCACTAACAAGAGAGGCTCACAAGCACTAACAAGAGAGGCTCACAAGCACTAACAAGAGAGGCTCACATGCAGTAACAAGAGAGGCTCACAAGCACCTAACAAGAGGCTCACAAGCACTAACAAGAGAGGCTCACAAGCACTAACAAGAGAGGCTCCAAGCACTAACAAGAGAGGCTCACAAGCACTAACAAGAGAGGCTCACAAGCACTAACAAGAGAGGCTCACAAGCACTAACAAGAGAGGCTCACAAGCACTAACAAGAGAGGCTACAAGCACTAACAGAGAGGCTCACAAGCACTAACAAGAGAGGCTCACAAGCACTAACAAGAGAGGCTCACAAGCAGTAACA
>NW_025761893.1:0-2219 GCF_021184085.1 Oncorhynchus gorbuscha
CAGTAACATAATAGTATTGTGATTAGTACATATACAGTAACATAATGACCGTTGGCCGCTGGCTACGTCCCTTCCGTCTTCAAGAGAGCGAGAGTTGCACCCCTTCTGAAAAAACCTACACTCGATCCCTCCGATGTTAACAACTACAGACCAGTATCCCTTCTTTTTTTTCTCTCCAAAACTCTTGAACGTGCCGTCCTTGGTCAGCTCTCCCCGCTATCTCTCTCAGAATGACCTGCTTGATCCAAATCAGTCAGGTTTCAGACTAGTCATTCAACTGAGACTGCTCTTCTCTGTATCACGGAGCGCTCCCGCACCGCTAAAGCTAACTCTCTCTCCTCTGCTCTCATCCTTCTAGACCTATCGGCTGCTGATACTGTGAGCCATCAGATCTCCTCTCCACCCTCTCCGGTTGGGCATCTCTGGCGCGGCCCACGGCTTGGATTGCGTCACCTGACAGGTCGCTCCTACCAGGTGGCGTGGCGAGAATCTGTCTCCTCACCACTTCTGCCACTGGTGTCCCCCAGGGCTCTGTTCTAGGCCTCTATTCTCAAAGCTATACACCAGTCCTTGGCTCTGTCATAACCTCACATGGTCTCTCCTATCATTGCTATGCAGACGACACACAATTAATCTTCTCCTTTCCCCTTCTGATGACCAGGTGGCGAATCGCATCTCTGCATGTCTGGCAGACATATCCCAGTGTGGATGACGGATCACCACCTCAAGCTGAACTTCGGCAAGGCGGGCTGCTCTTCCTCCCGGGGAAGGACTGCCCGTTCCATGTCTCTCGCCATCGGTTGACAACTCCATTGTGTGTCCTCCTCCCAGAGCGCTAAGAACCTGGTGTGATCTGGACAACACCCTGTCGTTCTCAACTAACATCAAGACGGTGGCGTTCCTGTAGGTTCATGCTCTACAACATCCGCAGAGTACGACCCTGCCTCACACACAGGAAGCGCGGGTCCTAATCCAGGCACTTGTCATCTCCGTCTGGATTACTGCAACTCGCTGTTGGCTGGGCTCCCTGCCTGTGCCATTAAACCCCTACAACTCATCCAGACGCCGCAGCCCGTCTAGTGTTCAACCTTCCCAAGTTCTCTCCGTCACCCCGCTCCTCCGCTCTCTCCACTGGCTTCCAGTTGAAGCACGCATCCGCTACAAGACCATGGTGCTTGCCTACGGAGCTGTGAGGGGAACGGCACCTCAGTACCTCCAGGCTCTGATCAGGCCCTACACCCAAATAAGGGCACTGCGTTCATCCCACCTCTGGCCTGCTCGTCTCCCTACCACTGAGGAAGTACAGTTCCGCTCAGCCCAGTCAAAACTGTTAAGCTGCTCTGGCTCCCCAATGGTGGAACAAACTCCCTCACGACGCCAGGACAGCGGAGTCAATCACCACCTTCCGGACACCTGAAACCCACCTCTTTAAGGAATACTTAGGATAGGATAAAATGGTCTTCTCACCCCCTCCCCACATAAAAGTATTTAGATGCACTGTTGTAAAGAGTGAAAAAACATTCCACTGGATATCATAATTGAATGTAGTGAATTTGTAAGTCGCTCTGGATAAGGCGTCTGCTAAACCAAACTTAAATGTAAGTAATATAATAGTATTCTGATTAGTACATATACAGTAACATAATAGTATTCTGATTAGTACATATACAGTAACATAATAGTATTCTGATTAGTACATATACAGTAACATATAGTGTTGTTCTGATTAGTACATATACAGTAACATAATAGTATTCTGATTAGTACATATACAGTAACATAATAAGTATTGTGGTTAGTACATATACAGTAACATAATAGTATTGTGATTAGTACATATGCAGTAACATAATAGTATTGTGATTAGTACATATACAGTAACATAATAGTATTGTGATTAGTACATATACAGTAACATAATAGTATTGTGATTAGTACATATACAGTAACATAATAGTATTGTGATTAGTACATATACAGTAACATAATAGTATTCTGATTAGTACATATACAGTAACATAATAGTATTCTGATTAGTACATATACAGTAACATAATAGTATTCTGATTAGTACATATACAGTAACATAATAGTATTCTGATTAGTACATATACAGTAACATTGATTAGTCAGTCTGATTGAAATGTTACATAATTAGTGTTATTGATTATTTATTTTTTTATAACAGTCCTACAATACTGTAGACATTAAAACAGACG
>NW_025761894.1:0-2218 GCF_021184085.1 Oncorhynchus gorbuscha
TATATAACATGATGATGGACAGTCAGTTCTATATAACATGATGATGGACAGTCAGTTCTATATAACATGATGATGGACAGTCAGTTCTACATAACATGATGATAGACAGTTAGTTCTATATAACATGATGATGGACAGTCAGTTCTATATAACATGATGATGGACAGTTAGTTCTATATAACATGATGATGGACAGTTAGTTCTATATATCATGATGATGGACAGTCAGTTCTACATAACATGATGATAGACAGTTAGTTCTATATATCATGATGATGGACGGTTAGTTCTATATAACATGATGATGGACAGTTAGTTCTATATAACATGATGATGGACAGTCAGTTCTATATAACATGATGATGGACAGTTAGTTCTATATAACATGATGATGGACAGTTAGTTCTATATAACATGATGATGGACAGTCAGTTCTATATAACATGATGATGGACAGTTAGTTCTATATAACATGATGATGGACAGTCAGTTCTATATAACATGATGATGGACAGTTAGTTCTATATAACATGATGATGGACAGTTAGTTCTATATATCATGATGATGGACAGTTAGTTCTATATAACATGATGATGGACAGTTAGTTCTATATATCATGATGATGGACAGTTAGTTCTATATAACATGATGATGGACAGTTCTATATAACATGATGATGGACGGTTCTATATAACATGATGATGGACAGTTAGTTCTATATAACATGATGATGGACAGTTAGTTCTATATATCATGATGATGGACGGTTCTATATAACATGATGATGGACAGTTAGTTCTATATAACATGATGATGGACAGTTAGTTCTATATAACATGATGATGGACAGTCAGTTCTATATATCATGATGATGGACAGTCAGTTCTATATAACATGATGATGGACAGTCAGTTCTATATAACATGATGATGGACAGTTAGTTCTATATAACATGATGATGGACAGTTAGTTCTATATAACATGATGATGGACAGTTAGTTCTATATAACATGATGATGGACAGTTAGTTCTATATAACATGATGATGGACAGTTAGTTCTATATAACATGATGATGGACAGTTAGTTCTATATAACATGATGATGGACAGTTAGTTCTACATAACATGATGATAGACAGTTAGTTCTATATATCATGAATTTTATATAACATGATGGGATGGTTCTATATAACATGATGATGGAGCAGTTAGTTCTATATAAACATATGATGACAGTTAGTTCTATATATCATGATGATGGACGTCAGTTCTATATAACATGATGATAGACAGTTAGTTCTATATGACAATCAGTTCTACATGATGATGGGCAATTAGTTCTATATAACATGATGATGGACAGTCAGTCGGTTTATATAACATGATGATAGACAGTCAGTTCTATATAACATGATGATGGACAGTCAGTTCTACATAACATGATGATGGACAGTCAGTTCTATATATCATGATGATGGACAGTCAGTTCTATATATCATGATGATAGACAGTTAGTTCTATATATCATGATGATGGACAGTCAGTTCTATATATCATGATGATAGACAGTTTGTTCTATATAACATGATGATGGACAGTTAGTTCTATATATCATGATGATGGACGGTTCTATATAACATGATGATGGACGGTTCTATATAACATGATGATGGACAGTTAGTTCTATATAACATGATGATGGATATTTCTATATAACATGATAGACGGTGCATTCTATATAACATGATGATAGACAGTTAGTTCTATATAACATGATGATGGACAGTTAGTTCTATATAATATGATGATGACAGTCAGTTCTATATAACATGATAACGGATGATGATGACAGTTAGTTCTATATAACATGATGATGGACAGTCAGTTCTATATAACATGATGATGGACAGTTAGTTCTATATAACATGATGATGAGCAGTTCTATATAACATGATGATGGACAGTCAGTTCAATATAACATGATGATGGACAGTTAGTTCTATATAACATGATGATGGACGGTTCAATATAACATGATGATGGACGGTTCTATATAACATGATGATGGACAGTTCTATAACATAGATGATGACAGTCAGTTCTATATAACATGATGATGGACAGTTAGTTCTATATAATGACAGATGGACAGTTAGTTCTATATATCATCATGATGATGGACAGTTAGTTCTATATATCATGATGATGGACAGTTC
>NW_025761896.1:0-2217 GCF_021184085.1 Oncorhynchus gorbuscha
AAACAGCTCCTACTTGGTAGTGTGGGCAACATCTGAGAAACAGCCCTACTTGTAGTGTGGGCAACATCCAGAAACAGTCTCTACTCTGGTAGTGTGGGCAACATCTGAAAAACAGCCCTACTTGGCAGTGTGGGCAACATCTGAAAAACAGTCTTAACAGAGTGTGGGCAATGATCTGAAAAACAGCTTCTACTTGGTAGTGTGGGCAACATCTGAAAACAGCTCCCACTTGGTAGTGTCTTGGTAGTGTGGGCAACATCTGAAAACAGCTCCTACTTGGTAGTGTGGGCAACATCTGAAAAACAGCTCCTACTTGGTAGTGTGGGCAACATCTGAAAAACAGCCCTACTTGGTAGTGTGGGCAACATCTGAAAACAGCTTCTACTTGGTAGTGTGGGCAACATCTGAAAAACAGCTCCTACTTGGTAGTGTGGGCAACATCTAGAAAACAGCTCCTACTTGGTAGTGTGGGCAACATCTGAAAAACAGCCCTACTTGGTAGTGTGGGCAACATCTGAAAAACAGCTCCTACTTGGTAGTGTGGGCAACATCTGAAAAACAGCTCCTACTTGGTAGTGTGGGCAACATCTAGAAACAGCTCCTACTTGGTAGTGTGGGCAACATCTGAAAACAGCTCCTACTTGGTAGTGTGGGCAACATCTGAAAAACAGCTCCTACTTGGTAGTGTGGGCAACATCTGAAAAACAGCTCCTACTTGGTAGTGTGGGCAACATCTGAAAAACAGCTCCTACTTGGTAGTGTGGGCAACATCTGAAAAACAGCTCCTACTTGGTAGTGTGGGCAACATCTGAAAAACAGCTCCTACTTGGTAGTGTGGGCAACATCTGAAAAACAGCTCCTACTTGGTAGTGTGGGCAACATCTGAAAACAGCTCCTACTTGGTAGTGTGGGCAACATCTGAAAAACAGCTTCTACTTGGTAGTGTGGGCAACATCTGAAAAACAGCTCCTACTTGGTAGTGTGGGCAACATCTGAAAAACAGCTCCTACTTGGTAGTGTGGGCAACATCTGAAAAACAGCTCCTACTTGGTAGTGTGGGCAACATCTGAAAAACAGCTCCTACTTGGTAGTGTGGGCAACATCTGAAAAACAGCTCCTACTTGGTAGTGTGGGCAACATCTGAAAAACAGCTCCTACTTGGTAGTGTGGGCAACATCTGAAAACAGCTCCTACTTGGTAGTGTGGGCAACATCTGAAAACAGCTCCTACTTGGTAGTGTGGGCAACATCTGAAAAACAGCTCCTACTTGGTAGTGTGGGCAACATCTGAAAAACAGCTCCTACTTGGTAGTGTGGGCAACATCTGAAAAACAGCTCCTACTTGGTAGTGTGGGCAACATCTGAAAAACAGCTCCTACTTGGTAGTGTGGGCAACATCTGAAAAACAGCTCCTACTTGGTAGTGGCAACATCTGAAAAACAGCCCTACTTGGTAGTGTGGGCAACATCTGAAAAACAGCTCCTACTTGGTAGTGTGGGCAACATCTGAAAACAGCTCCTACTTGGTAGTGTGGGCAACATCTGAAAACAGCTCCTACTTGGTAGTGTGGGCAACATCTGAAAAACAGCTCCTACTTGGTAGTGTGGGCAACATCTGAAAAACAGCTCCTACTTGGTAGTGTGGGCAACATCTGAAAAACAGCTCCTACTTGGTAGTGTGGGCAACATCTGAAAAACAGCTCCTACTTGGTAGTGTGGGCAACATCTGAAAAACAGCTCCTACTTGGTAGTGTGGGCAACATCTGAAAAACAGCTCCTACTTGGTAGTGTGGGCAACATCTGAAAAACAGCTCCTACTTGGTAGTGTGGGCAACATCTGAAAAACAGCCCTACTTGGTAGTGTGGGCAACATCTGAAAAACAGCTCCTACTTGGTAGTGTGGGCAACATCTGAAAAACAGCTCCTACTTGGTAGTGTGGGCAACATCTGAAAAACAGCTCCTACTTGGTAGTGTGGGCAACATCTGAAAAACAGCTCCTACTTGGTAGTGTGGGCAACATCTGAAAAACAGCTCCTACTTGGTAGTGTGGGCAACATCTGAAAAACAGCTCCTACTTGGTAGTGTGGGCAACATCTGAAAAACAGCTCCTACTTGGTAGTGTGGGCAACATCTGAAAAACAGCTCCTACTTGGTAGTGTGGGCAACATCTGAAAAACAGCTCCTACTTGGTAGTGTGGGCAACATCTGAAAAACAGCT
>NW_025761897.1:0-2217 GCF_021184085.1 Oncorhynchus gorbuscha
CTGAGTCAGGTTTGTAGACCTCCTGACCAGAGCTGGTGTAACTGAGTCAGGTTTGTAGACCTCCTGACCAGAGCTGGTGTAACTGAGTCAGGTTTGTAGGCCCCCTGACAGAGCTGGTGTAACTGAGTCAGGTTTGTGGGCCTCCTGACCAGAGCTGGTGTAACTGAGTCAGGTTTGTAGGCCTCCTGACCTGAGCTGGTGTAACTGAGTCAGGTTTGTAGGCCTCCTGACAGAGCAGGTGTAACTGAGTCAGGTTTGTAGGCCTCCTGACAGAGCTGGTGTAACTGAGTCAGGTTTGTAGGCCTCCTGACAGAGCAGGTGTAACTGAGTCAGGTTTGTAGGCCTCTTTGCTCACACATGCTTTATCAGATCTGCCCACCTCCAATTGACTCAAATGATGTCAATTAGCCTATCAGAAGCTTCTAAAGCCATGTCATCATTTGCTGTAATTTTCCAAGCTGTTTAAAGGCCAAAACTATAGTTTGTTAACAAGACATTTGTGGAATGGAATTGGAAGTGGACACTGGAATTGTGATACAGTGAATTATAAGTGAAATAATCTTTGTTGGAAAAATGACTTAGTAGATGTAGATGTGCTAACCGACTTGCCAAAACCAAAGTTTGTTTAACTAAAAAAGAAATTTGTGTATTGGTTGAAAAACTAGTTTTAATGACCCCAACCTAGGCGTATGTAAATTCTGACCAAGCATATACACAGATCTAGTTTTATGTTCACTATTTTCTACATGGTAGAGATAATCAAAACTATGAAATAAAACATATGGAATCGTGTAGTAACCAAAAAGTGTTCTAACAAATCAAAATATATTTTATGTTTGAGATTCTTCAAAGTAGCCACCCTTTGCCTTGATGACAGCTTTGCAAACTCTGAGTGCTTCCACTCAGACCGTCTTCAAGAAGAGCCCAAATTATTCAGCTCCTCTCCTCCTCAGGCTGGAGGCCCGGTGGTCCAGGCTGGAGGCCCGGTAGTCCAGGTTGGAGGCCCGGTGGTCCAGGTTGGAGGCCCGGTGGTTCAGGTGGGAGACCCGGTGGTCCAGGTTGGAGGCCCGGTGGTTCAGGTGGGAGGCCCGGTGGTCCAGGTTGGAGGCCCGGTGGTCCAGGTTGGAGGCCCGGTGGTCCAGGTCGGAGGCCGGGTGGTCCAGGTTGGAGGCCCGGTGGTTCAGGTTGGAGGGCCGGTGGTTCAGGTTGGAGGCTCGGTGGTCCAGGCTGGAGGTCCGGTGGTCCAGGTTGGAGGCCATGTGGAGCGGGCCTAGAGCGATGAGCGACGCTTTGTCAAACCACAGAGAGGTGTTTATCAGACCATGAGACAGTCAGGTGTTTATCAGACCAGGAGACAGTCAGGTGTTTATCAGACCAGGAGACAGTCAGGTGTTTATCAGACCAGGAGACAGTCAGGTGTTTATCAGACCAGGAGACAGTCAGGTGTTTATCAGACCAGGAGACAGTCAGGGTGTTTATCAGACCAGGAGACAGTCAGGTGTTTAACAGACCAGGAGACAGTCAGGTGTTTAACAGACCAGGAGACAGTCAGGTGTTTATCAGACCAGGAGACAGTCAGGTGTTTATCAGACCAGGAGACAGTCAGGTGTTTATCAGACCAGGAGACAGTCAGATGTTTATCAGACCATGAGACAGTCAGGTGTTTATCAGACCATGAGACAGTCAGGTGTTTATCAGACCAGGAGACAGTCAGGTGTTTATCAGACCAGGAGACAGTCAGGTGTTTATCAGACCAGGAGACAGTCAGGTGTTTATCAGACCAGGAGACAGTCAGGTGTTTATCAGACCAAGAGACAGTCAGGTGTTTATCAGACCAGGAGACAGTCAGGTGTTTATCAGACCAGGAGACAGTCAGGTGTTTATCAGACCAGAGACAGTCAGGTGTTTATCGAGACCAGGAGACAGTCAGGTGTTTATCAGACCAGGAGACAGTCAGGTGTTTAACAGACCAGGAGACAGTCAGGTGTTTATCAGACCAGGAGACAGTCAGGTGTTTATCAGACCAGGAGACAGTCAGGTGTTTATCAGACCAGGAGACAGTCAGGTGTTTATCAGACCAGGAGACAGTCAGGTGTTTACTCAGACCAGGAGACAGTCAGGTGTTTATCAGACCAGGAGACAGTCAGGTGTTTATCTAGACCAGGGAGACAGTCAGGTGTTTATCAGACCAGGAGACAGTCAGGTGTTTATCAGACC
>NW_025761898.1:0-2215 GCF_021184085.1 Oncorhynchus gorbuscha
TGGTGATGTGTCATTTGAAGGGGTGAGGTATGGTGTTGTTGGTCATTTTGAGGGGTGTGTCATTTGGTGAGTCATTTGAAGGGGTGAGGTATGGTGTTGTGGTGATGTGTGTCATTTGAAGGGTGAGGTATGGTGTTGTGGTGATGTGTCATTTGAGTCAGAAGGGTGTAAGTGTTTTGGTGATGTGTCATTTCAGAGTCATTTGAATGAGGTATGGTGTTTTTGGTGATGTGTCATTTGAAGGGGTGAGGTATGGTGTTTTGGTGATGTGTCATTTGAAGGAGGTATGGTGTTTGGTGATGTGTCATTTGAAGGGGTGAGGTATGGTGTTGTGGTGATGTGTCATTTGAAGGGTGAGGTATGGTGTTTTGGTGATGTGTCATTTGAAGGGGGAGGTATGGTGTTTTGGTGATGTGTCATTTTGAGTCATTTGAAAGAGGGGTGTTTTGGTATGTGTCATTTGAGTCATTTGAAAGGGGAGTATGGTGTTTTGGTGATGTGTCATTTGAAGGGTGAGGTATGGTGTTTTGGTGATGTGTCATTTGAATTTGAAGGGTGAGGTATGGTGTTGTGGTGATGTGTCATTTCAGAGTCATTTGAAGGGGGGAGGTATGGTGTTTTGGTGATGTGTCATTTGAAGAGTGAGGTATGGTGTTTTGGTGAGTGTCATTTGAGGTATGGTGTTGTGGTGATGTGTCATTTGAAGGGGTGAGGTATGGTGTTGTGGTGATGTGTCATTTCAGAGTCATTTGAAGGGGGAGGTATGGTGTTTTGGTGATGTGTCATTTGAAGGGGTGAGGTATGGTGTTTTGGTGATGTGTCATTTGAAGGGGTGAGGTATGGTGTTGTGGTGATGTGTCATTTGAAGGGGTGAGGTATGGTGTTTTGGTGATGTGTCATTTGAATGGTGGGGTGAGGTATAGTGTTGTGGTGATGTGTCATTTCAGAGTCATTTGAAGGTGATGTGAGGTATGGTGTTTTGGTGATGTGTCATTTGAAGGGGTGAGGTATGGTGTTTTGGTGATGTGTCATTTCAGAGTCATTTGAAGGGGTGAGGTATGGTGTTGTGGTGATGTGTCATTTCAGAGTCATTTGAAGGGGGAGGTATGGTGTTTTGGTGATGTGTCATTTGAAGGGTGTAGTGTCATGGTGTTTTTGGTGATGTGTCATTTCAGAGTCATTTGAAGGGGTGAGGTATGGTGTTTTGGTGATGTGTCATTTGAAGGGGTGAGAGTCATTTATGGTGTTTTGGTGATGTGTCATTTGAAGGGGTGAGGTATGGTGTTGTGGTGATGTGTCATTTGAAGGGGTGAGGTATGGTGTTGTGGTGATGTGTCATTTGAAGGGGGGAGGTATGGTGTTGTGGTGATGTGTCATTTCAGAGTCATTTGAAGGGGGAGGTATGGTGTTTTGGTGATGTGTCATTTGAAGGGGTGAGGTATGGTGTTTTGGTGATGTGTCATTTCAGAGTCATTTGAAGGGGTGAGGTATGGTGTTTTGGTGATGTGTCATTTGAAGGGGTGAGGTATGGTGTTTTGGTGATGTGTCATTTGAAGGGGTGAGGTATGGTGTTGTGGTGATGTGTCATTTCAGAGTCATTTGAAGGGATGAGGTATGGTGTTTTGGTGATGTGTCATTTGAAGGGGTGAGGTATGGTGTTTTGGTGATGTGTCATTTGAAGGGGTGAGGTATGGTGTTGTGGTGATGTGTCATTTCAGAGTCATTTGAAGGGTGAGGTATGGTGTTTTGGTGATGTGTCATTTGAATGGTGTTTTGGTGGGGTGAGGTATGGTGTTGTGGTGATGTGTCATTTGAAGGGGTGAGGTATGGTGTTTTGATGTGATGTGTCATTTGAAGGGGTGAGGTATGGTGTTTGGTGATGTGTCATTTGAAGGGGTGAGGTATGGTGTTGTGGTGATGTGTCATTTGAAGGGGGGAGGTATGGTGTTTTGGTGAGGTGTCATTTGAAGGGGTGAGGTATGGTGTTGTGGTGATGTGTCATTTCAGAGTCATTTGAAGGGGTGAGGTATGGTGTTTTGGTTATGTGTCATTTCAGAGTCATTTGAAGGTGTGAGGTATGGTGTTTTGGTGATGTGTCATTTGAAGGGGTGAGGTATGGTGTTGTGGTGATGTGTCATTTCAGAGTCATTTGAATGGGTGAGATATGGTGTTTTGGTTATGTGTCATTTCAGAGTCATTTGAAGGGGGAGGTATG
>NW_025761899.1:0-2213 GCF_021184085.1 Oncorhynchus gorbuscha
TATTCTGTTCTATATTCTATTGTATTATATTCTGTTCTATATTCTGTTATCTGTTCTATATTCTATTATATTCTGTTCTATATTCTATTGTATTCTATTCTGTTCTATATTCTATTCTGTTATAATTCTGTTCTATATTCTATTGTATTCTATTCTGTTCTATATTCTATTATATTATATTCTGTTCTATATTCTATTCTATTATATTCTGTTCTATATTCTATTCTATTCTGTTCTATATTCTATTATATTCTGTTCTATATTCTATTGTATTCTATTCTGTTCTATATTCTATTATATTCTGTTCTATATTACTATTATATTCTGTTCTATATTCTATTATATTCTGTTCTATATTCTATTGTATTCTATTCTGTTCTATATTCTATTGTATTCTATTCTGTTCTATATTCTATTCTGTTATATTCTGATTCTATATTCTATTCTATTATATTCTGTTCTATATTCTATTATATTCTGTTCTATATTCTATTATATTCTGTTCTATATTCTATTGTATTCTATTCTGTTCTATATTGCTATTATATTCTGTTCTATATTCTATTCTATTATATTCTGTTCTATATTCTATTCTGTTCTATATTCTATTGTATTCTATTCTGTTCTATATTCTATTCTGTTATATTCTGTTCTATATTCTATTCTATTATATTCTGTTCTATATTCTATTATATTCTGTTCTATATTCTATTATATTCTTTTCTATATTCTATTGTATTCTATTCTGTTCTATATGCTGTTCTATATTGTATTATATTATGTTATATATTATATTGTATTCTATTCTGTTCTATATTCTATTCTGTTCTATATGCTGTTCTATATTGTATTATATTATGTTATATATTATATTGTATTCTATTCTGTTCTATATTCTATTCTGTTCTATATGCTGTTCTATATTCTGTTCTATATTGTATTGTATTGTATTCTGTTCTATTTTCTATTCTGTTCTATATTCTATTCTGTTCTATATTGTATTGTATTCTATTCTGTTCTATATTGTATTGTATTCTATTCTGTTCTATATGCTGTTCTATATTCTGTTCTATATTGTATTGTATTCTATTCTGTTCTATTTTCTATTCTGTTCTATATTCTATTCTGTTCTATATTGTATTGTATTCTATTCTGTTCTATATTGTATTGTATTCTATTCTGTTCTATATTCTATTCTGTTCTATATTCTATTCTGTTCTATATTCTATTCTATTATATTCTGTTCTATATTCTATTCTGTTATATTCTGTTCTATATTCTATTGTATTCTATTCTGTTCTATATTCTATTATATTCTGTTCTATATTCTATTCTATTATATTCTGTTCTATATTCTATTCTATTCTGTTCTATATTCTATTATATTCTGTTCCATATTCTATTGTATTCTATTCTGTTCTATATTCTATTATATTCTGTTCTATATTCTATTCTATTATATTCTGTTCTATATTATATTGTATTCTATTCTGTTCTATATTCTATTGTATTCTATTCGGTTCTATATTCTATTCTGTTCTATATCTCTTCTATATTGTATTGTATTCTATTCTGTTCTATATTCTATTATATTCTGTTCTATATTCTATTATATTCTGTTCTATATTCTATTGTATTCTATTCTGTTCTATATTCTATTATATTCTGTTCTATATTCTATTATATTATATTCTGTTCTATATTCTATTATATTCTGTTCTATATTCTATTGTATTCTATTCTGTTCTATATTCTATTCTGTTATATTCTGTTCTATATTCTATTCTATTATATTCTGTTCTATATTCTATTATATTCTTTTCTATATTCTATTGTATTCTATTCTGTTCTATATGCTGTTCTATATTCTATTATATTATTTTCTATATTCTATTGTATTCTATTCTGTTCTATATTCTATTCTGTTCTATATTGTATTGTATTCTATTATGTTCTATATTATATTGTATTCTATTCTGTTCTATATTCTATTCTGTTCTATATGCTGTTCTATATTGTATTATATTATGTTATATATTCTATTGTATTCTATTCTGTTCTATATTCTATTCTGTTCTATATTGCTATATTCTGTTCTATATTGTATTCTATTATATTCTGTTCTATATTGTATTGTATTCTATTCTGTTCTATATTCTATTTGTTCTATATGCTCTTCTATATTGTATTGTATTCTATTCTGTTCTATATTC
>NW_025761900.1:0-2213 GCF_021184085.1 Oncorhynchus gorbuscha
GCAGCCCAGAGAGGGACAGTCTGGCTATAGAGACCGGTCGTCACAGACAAACCTGCTGAGAGAGGACAGTCTGGCTGCCCAGAGGCGAGCAGTCTGGCTATAGAGACCAGTCGTCACAGACAAACCTGGCTGCCCAGAGAGGACAGTCTGGCTATAGAGACCGGTCGTCACAGACAAACCTGGCTGCCCAGAGAGGACAGTCTGGCTGCCCAGAGAGGACAGTCTGGCTATAGAGACCGGTCGTCACAGACAAACCTGGCTGCCCAGAGGACAGTCTGGCTATAGAGACCGGTCGTCACAGACAAACCTGGCTGCCCAGAGGACAGTCTGGATATAGAGACCGGTCGTCACAGACAAACCTGGCTGCCCAGAGAGGACAGTCTGGCTATAGAGACCGGTCGTCACAGTCACACCTGGCTGCCCAGAGAGGACAGTCTGGCTATAGAGACCGGTCGTAACAGACAAACCTGGCTGCCCAGAGAGGACAGTCTGGCTGCCCAGAGAGGACAGTCTGGCTGCCCAGAGAGGACAGTCTGGCTGCCCAGAGAGGACAGTCTGGCTGCCCAGAGAGGACAGTCTGGCTATAGAGACCAGTCGTCACAGACAAACCTGGCTGCCCAGAGAGGACAGTCTGGCTGCCCAGAGAGGAGAGTCTGGCTATAGAGACCGGTCGTCACAGACAAACCCGGCTGCCCAGAGGACAGTCTGGCTATAGAGACCATCGCCACAGATGAAATCCCTGGCTGCCCAGAGGACAGTCTGGATATAGAGACCGGTCACAGACAAACCTGGCTGCCCAGAGAGGACAGTCTGGCTATAGAGACCGGTCGTCACAGACAAACCTGGCTGCCCAGAGGACAGTTGGCTATAGAGACCGTCGTCACAGACAAACCTGGCTGCCCAGAGATACAGTCTGGCTATAGAGACCGGGTCACAGGTCAGCACCTGGCTGCCCAGCAGAGGACAGTTGGCTATAGAGACCCCACAGACAAACCTGGCTGCCCAGAGAGGACAGTCTGGCTGCCCAGAGAGGACAGTCTGGCTGCCCAGAGAGGACAGTCTGGCTATAGAGACCAGTCGTCACAGACAAACCTGGCTGCCCAGAGAGGACAGTCTGGCTGCCCAGAGAGGAGAGTCTGGCTATAGAGACCGGTCGTCACAGACAAACCCGGCTGCCCAGAGGACAGTCTGGCTATAGAAACTGGTCGTCACAGACAAACCTGGCTGCCCAGAGGACAGTCTGGCTATAGAGACCGGTCGTCACAGACAAACCTGGCTGCCCAGAGAGGAGAGTCTGGCTATAGAGACTGGTCAGTCACAGACAAAACCTGGCTGCCCAGAGAGGACAGTCTGGCTATAGAGACCGGTCGTCACAGACAAACCTGGCTACCCAGTGAGGACAGTCTGGCTATAGAGACCGGTCGTCACAGACAAACCTGGCTGCCCAGAGAGGAGAGTCTGGCTATAGAGACCAGTCGTCACAGACAAACCTGGCTGCCCAGAGAGGACTGTCTGGCTATAGAGACCGGTCGTCACAGACAAACCTGGCTACCCAGAGAGGACAGTCTGGCTGCTCAGAGAGGACAGTCTGGCTGCCCAGAGAGGACAGTCTGGCTATAGAGACCGGTCGTCACAGACAAACCTGGCTGCCCAGAGAGGACAGTTTGGCTATAGAGACCGGTCGTCACAGACAAACCTGGCTGCCCAGAGAGGACAGTCTGGCTATAGAGACCGGTCATCACAGACAAATAGTAATATCAGGCTCTTATTAGTAGACAGAGTAATATCAGGCTCTTATTAGTAGACAGAGTAATATCAGGCTCTTATTGGTAGACAGAGTAATATCAGGCTCTTATTGGTAGACAGAGTAATATCAGGCTCTTATTGGTAGACAGAGTAATATCAGGCTCTTATTGGTAGACAGAGTAATATCAGGCTCTTATTGGTAGACAGAGTAATATCAGGCTCTTATTAGTAGACAGAGTAATATCAGGCTCTTATTGGTAGACAGAGTAATATCAGGCTCTTATTGGTAGACAGAGTAATATCAGGCTCTTATTGGTAGACAGAGTAATATCAGGCTCTTATTAGTAGACAGAGTAATATCAGGCTCTTATTGGTAGACAGAGTAATATCAGGCTCTTATTGGTAGACAGAGTAATATCAGGCTCTTATTGGTAGACAGAGTAATATCAGGCTCTTATTAGTAGACA
>NW_025761901.1:0-2213 GCF_021184085.1 Oncorhynchus gorbuscha
CCAGCAGGGACAGAGAACGCCAGCAGGGGCAAGAACGCCAACAGTGTGAGAGAACGCCAGCAGGGTGAGAGAACGCCAGCAGGGTGAGAGAACCCCAGCAGGGTGAGAGAAGCGCCAGCAGGGGCAGAGAACGCCAGCAGTGTGAGAGAACGCCAGCAGGGACAGAGAACGCCAGCAGGGGCAGAGAACGCCAGCAGTGTGAGAGAACGCCAGCAGGGTGAGAGAACGCCAGCAGGGTGAGAGAACCCCAGCAGGGTGAGAGAACGCCAGCAGGGGCAGAGAACGCCAGCAGTGTGAGAGAACGCCAGCAGGGTGAGAGAACGCCAGCAGGGTGAGAGAACGCCAGCAGTGTGAGAGAACGCCAGCAGGGACAGGGAATGCCAGCAGGGACAGAGAACCCCAGCAGGGTGGGAGAACATCAGCAGGGTGAGAGAACATCAGCAGGGTGAGAGAACGCCAGCAGGGACAGAGAATGCCAGCAGGGTGAGAGAACGCCAGCAGGGTGAGAGAACGCCAGCAGGGGCAGAGAACGCCAGCAGGGGCAGAGAACGCCAGCAGGGTGAGAGAACGCCAGCAGGGTGAGAGAACGCCAGCAGGGGCAGAGAACGCCAGCAGGGTGAGAGAACGCCAGCAGGGGCAGAGAACGCCAGCAGTGTGAGAGAACGCCAGCAGGGTGAGAGAACGGCAGCAGGGTGAGAGAACTCCAGCAGTGTGAGAGAACGCCAGCAGGGACAGGGAATGCCAGCAGGGTGAGAGAACATCAGCAGGGACAGAGAACATCAGCAGGGACAGAGAACGCCAGCAGGGTGAGAGAACGCCAGCAGGGTGAGAGAACGCCAGCAGGGTGAGAGAACGCCAGCAGGGTGAGAGAACGCCAGCAGGGTGAGAGAACGCCTGCAGGGTGAGAGAACGCCAGCAGGGTGAGAGAACGCCAGCAGGGTGAGAGAATGCCAGCAGGGTGAGAGAACCCCAGCAGGGTGAGAGAACCCCAGCAGGGTGATAGAACGCCAGCAGGGTGAGAGAACGCCAGCAGGGGCAGAGAACGCCAGCAGGGGCAGAGAACGCCAGCAGGGGCAGAGAACGCCAGCAGGGTGAGAGAACGCCAGCAGGAAAAGAGAACGCCAGCAGGGTGAGAGAACGCCAGCAGGGGCAGAGAACGCCAGCAGGGGCAGAGAACGCCAGCAGGGTGAGAGAACGCCAGCAGGGTGAGAGAACGCCAGCAGGGGCAGAGAATGCCAGCAGGGGCAGAGAACGCCAGCAGGGGCAGAGAACGCCAGCAGTGTGAGAGAACGCCAGCAGGGTGAGAGAACGCCAGCAGGGTGAGAGAACCCCAGCAGGGTGAGAGAACGCCAGCAGGGGCAGAGAACGCCAGCAGTGTGAGAGAACGCCAGCAGGGACAGAGAACGCCAGCAGGGGCAGAGAACGCCAGCAGTGTGAGAGAACGCCAGCAGGGTGAGAGAACGCCAGCAGGGTGAGAGAACCCCAGCAGGGTGAGAGAACGCCAGCAGGGGCAGAGAACGCCAGCAGTGTGAGAGAACGCCAGCAGGGTGAGAGAACGCCAGCAGGGTGAGAGAACGCCAGCAGTGTGAGAGAACGCCAGCAGGGACAGGGAATGCCAGCAGGGACAGAGAACCCCAGCAGGGTGGGAGAACATCAGCAGGGTGAGAGAACATCAGCAGGGTGAGAGAACGCCAGCAGGGACAGAGAATGCCAGCAGGGTGAGAGAACGCCAGCAGGGTGAGAGAACGCCAGCAGGGGCAGAGAACGCCAGCAGGGGCAGAGAACGCCAGCAGGGTGAGAGAACGCCAGCAGGGTGAGAGAACGCCAGCAGGGGCAGAGAATGCCAGCAGGGGCAGAGAACGCCAGCAGGGGCAGAGAACGCCAGCAGTGTGAGAGAACGCCAGCAGGGTGAGAGAACGCCAGCAGGGTGAGAGAACGCCAGCAGGGTGAGAGAACGCCAGCAGGGACAGAGAACGCCAGCAGGGTGAGAGAACGCCAGCAGGGACAGAGAACGCCAGCAGGGACAGAGAACCCCAGCAGGGTGAGAGAACGCCAGCAGGGTGAGAGAACGCCAGCAGGGTGAGAGAACGCCAGCAGGGTGAGAGAACGCCAGCAGGGACAGAGAACGCCAGCAGTGTGAGAGAACCCCAGCAGGGTGAGAGAACGCCAGCAGGGTGAGAGAACGCCAGCAGTGTGAGAGAACGCCAGCAGGG
>NW_025761902.1:0-2211 GCF_021184085.1 Oncorhynchus gorbuscha
TAAACTAGTTTTAATGACTCCAACCTAAGTGTATGTAAACTAGTTTTAATGACTCAAACCTAAGTGTATGTAAACTAGTTTTAATGACTCAAACCTAAGTGTATGTAAACTAGTTTTTAATGACTCCAACCTAAGTTGTATGTAAACTAGTTTTAATGACTCAAACCTGAAGTGTATGTAAACCAGTTTTAATGACTCAAACCTAAGTGTATGTAAACTAGTTTTAATGACTCAAACCTAAGTGTATGTAAAACTAGTTTTAATGACTCCAACCTAAGTGTATGTAAACTAGTTTTAATGACTCAAACCTAAGTGTATGTAAACTAGTTTTAATGACTCAAACCTAAGTGTATGTAAACTAGTTTTAATGACTCCAACCTCAGTGTATGTAAACTAGTTTTAATGACTCACAACCTAGAGTGTATGTAAACTAGTTTTAATGACTCAAACCTAAGTGTATGTAAACTAGTTTTAATGACTCCAACCTAAGTGTATGTAAACTAGTTTTAATGACTCCAACCTAAGTGTATGTAAACTAGTTTTAATGACTCCAACCTAAGTGTATAGTAAACTAGTTTTAATGACTCCAAACCTAAGTGTATGTAAACTAGTTTTAATGACTCAAACCCTAAGTGTATGTAAACTAGTTTTAATGACTCAAACCTAAGTGTATGTAAACTAGTTTTAATGACTCAAACCTAAGTGTATGTAAACTAGTTTTAATGACTCAAACCTAAGTGTATGTAAACTAGTTTTAATGACTCAAACCTAAGTGTATGTAAACTAGTTTTAATGACTCAAACCTAAGTGTATGTAAACTAGTTTTAATGACTCAAACCTAAGTGTATGTAAACTAGTTTTAATGACTCAAACCTAAGTGTATGTAAACTAGTTTTAATGACTCAAACCTAAGTGTATGTAAACTAGTTTTAATGACTCAAACCTAAGTGTATGTAAACTAGTTTTAATGACTCAAACCTAAGTGTATGTAAACTAGTTTTAATGACTCCAACCTAAGTGTATGTAAACTAGTTTTAATGACTCAAACCTAAGTGTATGTAAACTAGTTTTAATGACTCAAACCTAAGTGTATGTAAACTAGTTTTAATGACTCAAACCTAAGTGTATGTAAACTAGTTTTAATGACTCAAACCTAAGTGTATGTAAACTAGTTTTAATGACTCAAACCTAAGTGTATGTAAACTAGTTTTAATGACTCAAACCTAAGTGTATGTAAACTAGTTTTAATGACTCAAACCTAAGTGTATGTAAACTAGTTTTAATGACTCAAACCTAAGTGTATGTAAACTAGTTTTAATGACTCAAACCTAAGTGTATGTAAACTAGTTTTAATGACTCAAACCTAAGTGTATGTAAACTAGTTTTAATGACTCAAACCTAAGTGTATGTAAACTAGTTTTAATGACTCAAACCTAAGTGTATGTAAACTAGTTTTAATGACTCCAACCTAAGTGTATGTAAACTAGTTTTAATGACTCAAACCTAAGTGTATGTAAACTAGTTTTAATGACTCAAACCTAAGTGTATGTAAACTAGTTTTAATGACTCAAACCTAAGTGTATGTAAACTAGTTTTAATGACTCAAACCTAAGTGTATGTAAACTAGTTTTAATGACTCAAACCTAAGTGTATGTAAACTAGTTTTAATGACTCAAACCTAAGTGTATGTAAACTAGTTTTAATGACTCAAACCTAAGTGTATGTAAACTAGTTTTAATGACTCAAACCTAAGTGTATGTAAACTAGTTTTAATGACTCAAACCTAAGTGTATGTAAACTAGTTTTAATGACTCAAACCTAAGTGTATGTAAACTAGTTTTAATGACTCAAACCTAAGTGTATGTAAACTAGTTTTAATGACTCAAACCTAAGTGTATGTAAACTAGTTTTAATGACTCAAACCTAAGTGTATGTAAACTAGTTTTAATGACTCAAACCTAAGTGTATGTAAACTAGTTTTAATGACTCAAACCTAAGTGTATGTAAACTAGTTTTAATGACTCAAACCTAAGTGTATGTAAACTAGTTTTAATGACTCAAACCTAAGTGTATGTAAACTAGTTTTAATGACTCAAACCTAAGTGTATGTAAACTAGTTTTAATGACTCAAACCTAAGTGTATGTAAACTAGTTTTAATGACTCAAACCTAAGTGTATGTAAACTAGTTTTAATGACTCAAACCTAAGTGT
>NW_025761903.1:0-2210 GCF_021184085.1 Oncorhynchus gorbuscha
GTCAAGGCCGCGGGCCACATCCGGCCCGCGAGAAGGCTTTTTACGGCCCCTGGGATGATCTTGATTTATTATTAGAACCGGCCCGCAGACCGCAGCAAACCGGCAGCCCGCAGATCTTTTACACGCACCAATACTACATTTCCCACAATGCAACGGTGGCGCACCGAGCAGTAGGCTGCTTCATTTCAATATTTATTGGCACAGCAGTTGTCAGCATCACAGTAAATTAACTTTCAGATACCCATCAAAAATGGCAAAACGGAAGGTGGACACTGAGAACCGGGGTTTCAAACAAGGTGGGAGTCGGAGTATTTGTTCACGGAGGTAGCTGGAAAACCTGTGTGTCTTCTGTGTGGAGAAAGTGTGGCGGTACTGAAAGAGTATAATCTGAGACGACATTATGAAACGAAACACGCGGACAAAAACAAGAATATGGACATGGAACAAAGGCTACAAAGGCAGAGGAATTAAAGCGAGGCCTCAAATCTCGACAGGCTCTGTTCAAAAAGCCAAATCACAAGGCCAGGCTGCTGTCAAGGCCAGTTTTATTTGGGCAGAAGAGATCACTAAATCAGCCCGGCCATTTACGGAGGGGATTTCATCAAAAACTGCATGATTAAAGTTTGTGACGAAGTTTGCCCAGAAAAAAGGCAACTCTTTTTAAATGTGAGTCTGAGCAGAAACACCATTGCGAGAGAGTAGACCAGTTGTCCATCAATCTAAAGAGCAGCTTGTGAAAAAGGGAAAGATTTCATTGCATATTCCTTGGCTGTGGATGAGAGCACCGACATTTCTGACATTGCCCAGTTGTCAATTTTTCATCCGCGGTGGACTCCAGCCTAAGCGTGACAGAGAGTTTTGGCTTCGTCCTATGCATGGCACAACTACGGGACATGATTTGTATGAAGAGGTGTCAAGATGTGTAAATGAGATGGAGCTGCCTTAGGAAAAACTCGTGGGTTTGACAACCCGACGGAGGCACCTGCGATGTGTGGACACAGGAGCGGACTGGTGAATGCGGGGAAAAGATGCAAGGAAAACGCGACAGGTGAGCTGACAGCTTATCATTGTATCATACACCAGGAAAGCGTTGTGCGGTAAAGCCTTGAAAATGGGCAACAACAATAGGCATCACGCGCACAGTTAACTTTATCAGAGCCAAAGGTTTGAATCACCGCAGTTCAAGGCATTTCTGACGGGTTAAGCAGACATGGTGATTTGCCTTATCACACAGAGGTGCGATGGCTAAGCCAGGGAAAGGTGCTTCAAAGATGTTTCGAGCTTCGTGAGGAGATTTGTCTGTTCTTGGACAGCAAAGGGAAAGACACAACACAACTCCGAGACGAAATGTTTCTGTGTGAAATGGCTTTTCTGTGTGACATTACGAGTCATCTGAATGCAATGAACTTGCAGCTGCAGGGTCGGGATCGTGTCATCTCTGATATGTACAGTACAGTGAAGGCATTTAAAACCAAACTGACTCTGTGGGAGACGCAGATGCGGAAAGAAAATTTGAGCCACTTTCCCAGCTGCCAGACCATGAAAGAGAAGCTCTCTACCAGTGCGTTCCCGAGCGCACAGTTGGCTGATAAAATAGGTATGCTTGCCGCTGACTTTCGACGCCGATTTGCTGACTTTGAAGCACAAAAAGCAGGTTGGAACTGCTCGGTAACCCATTTGCTGTTGACGTGGAAAGCTCACCACCAAACCTCCAAATGGAGTTGATTGACCTCCAATGCAATGATGCACTGAGGGCAAAATATGCGGCAGTGGGTGCTGCGGAGTTCGCCCGTTTCCTCCCGACACAATGCCCCAGCTGCGCATCCAGGCTGCTCAAACGTTGTCTATGTTTGGCAGCACATACCTGTGTGAACAACTGTTTTCTTTGATGAACTTGAACAAAACATCACACAGAAGTCGACTTACTGCTGAACACCTCCACTCAATTCTGAGGATTTCCTCAGCTCAGAGCCTTACCCCGAACATTGATGAACTTGTGGAAAAGATGGGACACCACCAAGTATCACCCTCAACCTCAAACAAGTGAACATTACTGTGCAATCACATATTTAGAGTTTTTACTCAGTTCAAGTTTAAAAGTTAAAGTTTAATATTTGTTTTCACTGCATGTTACTTCTCCTTAAACAAAGTGTTGTTTTTGATTAATAGATTTTTGCACTTTATTTTATTGTATTTCAATCCAATTATAT
>NW_025761904.1:0-2210 GCF_021184085.1 Oncorhynchus gorbuscha
AAGCATCCAACAAAACTCTGTTCTCGACCCATTCATCAACTACATCCGTGGGTCTCGTTCAGTAAGCAACAAACTAAAGATAAAGGTCAGAAATGGAGTTACTATCTAAGCAGCTATACAGTGGTGCGTCTAATGAACATGACCCTGCTGTATCCCCACCCAAGATCAATATAAGGATGTGGGGAGGGAGGGATATTTAAATCCACTAGAGGTCCTTCCACCTCCTGGTCCAATCCCACTGGAGGTCCCTCCCTGGTCCAATCCACTGGAGTGGCTTCCACCTCCCCCTGGTCAATCCACTGGAGGCCCCTCCCTGGTCCAATCCCACTGGAGGTCCCTCCCCTGGTCCAATCCACTGGAGGTCCCTCCCCTAGTCCAATCCCACTGGGTCCCTCCCTGTTCCAATCCACTGGAGGTCCCCTCCCCCTGGTCCAATCCCTGGGACCCTTCCCTGGTCCAATCCCACTGGAGGCCCCTCCCTGGTCCAATCCCACTGGAGGTCCCTCCACCTCCCCTGGTCCAATCCACTGGAGGCCCCTCCCAATCCACTGGAGGTCCCTCCCCCAATCCCTGGGGTCCCTCCTCCCCTGGTCCAATCCCACTCGAGGCCCTCCCCCCTGGTCCAATCCACTCCAGGGTCCCCTCCACCTCCCCTGGTCCAATCCCACTCGAGGCCCCTCCCCTGGTCCAATCCACTCTCGAGGGCCCCTCCCCTGGTCCAATCCACTGGAGGGCCCCTCCCTGGTCCAATCCCACTGGAGGGCCCCTCCCCTGGTCAATCCCACTGGAGGCCCCCTCCCTGGTCCAATCCACTGGAGGTCCCCTCCCCTGGTCCAATCCACTGGAGGCCCCTCCCCTGGTCTAATCCACTGGAGGCCCCCTCCCCTGGTCCAATCCACTGGAGGTCCCTCCCCTGGTCCAATCCCACTGGAGGTCCCTCCCACTGGTCCAATCCACTGGAGGTCCCTCCCCTGGTCCAATCCACTGGAGGTCCCCTCCCCTGGTCCAATCCCACTGGAGGTCCCCTCCCTGGTCCAATCCACTGGAGGTCCCCTCCCCTGGTCCAATCCACTGGAGGTCCCCTCCCCTGGTCCAATCCACTGGAGACCCCTCCCCCCTGGTCCAATCCCAATGGGACCCCTCCCTGGTCCAATCCCACTGGAGACCCCTCCCCCTGGTCCAATCCCACTGGAGGCCCCTCCCCCTGGTCCAATCCCACTGGAGGTCCCCTCCTCCTCCCCCTGGTCCAATCCCACTCGAAGCCCCTCCCCCTGGTCCAATCCCACTCGAGGGCCCCTCCCCTGGTCCAATCCCACTGGAGGTCCCTCCCCTGGTCCAATCCCACTGGAGTCCCCTCCACCTCCCCTGGTCCAATCCCACTCGAGGCCCCTCCCCTGGTCCAATCCCACTCGAGGTCCCTCCACCTCCCCTGGTCCAATCCCTCCAAGGGCCCCTCCCCTGGTCCAATCCCACTCGAGGGCCTCCCTGGTCCAATCACTCGAGGCCCCTCCCCCTGGTCCAATCCCACTGGAGGGCCCATCCCCTGGTCAATCCCACTGGAGGGCCCCTCCCCCTGGTCCAATCCCACTGGAGGTCCCCTCCCCTGGTCCAATCCACTGGAGGTCCCCTCCCCTGGTCAATCACTGGAGGTCCCCTCCCCTGGTCCAATCCACCGGAGGCCCTCCCCTGGTCTAATCCACCGGAGGCCCCTCCCCCTGGTCCAATCCCACCGGAGGTCCACTCCCTGGTCCAGTCCACTGGAGGTCCCTCCCTGGTCAATCCCACTGGAGTCCTCCCTGGTCAAATCCCACTGGGTCCCCTCCTACTGGTCCAATCCCACTGGAGGTCCCCTCCCCCTGGTCCAATCCCACTGGAGGTCCCGTCCCCCTGGTCCAATCCCACTCGAGGCACCTCCCCCTGGTCCAATCCCACTGGAGGTCCCCTCCCCCTGGTCCAATCCCCCTGGTCCAATCCCACTGGAGGCCATGCATGAATACAGTGGTTGGCCAAGACTCAATTGTGTCAATAATTCAGATGATTTTCCTGATTCAATTAGAAACAGAGGGCTTCACTTCTCCCATCATATTATTAGGGGGCTGTTTCTTCATACTAAACAGAAGTGTCTTCTAATTGACTCTGGTATTGATGTCATTTTCTGAACACAAGTGCAGAGAGAGGCCCAGCTCCAAAACAAGTTGTGTTATTTCAGG
>NW_025761905.1:0-2208 GCF_021184085.1 Oncorhynchus gorbuscha
CCTATCTTGAAGAGGTTAAGCATGTCCCAGTTTAGGTCACCTAGTAGCACAAGCTCAGAAGATAGATGGGGGGCAATCAATTCACATATGGTATCAAGGGCACAGCTGGGGGCAGAGGGAGGTCTATAGCAAGCGGCAACAGTGAGAGACTTGTTTCTGGAAAGGTTAATTTTTAGAAGTAGAAGCTCAAATTGTTTGGGTACAGATAGCCTGCAGAGTTCTGTATTACTATCTTTGCAGTAGATTGCAACACCTCCCCTTTGACAGTTCTATCTTGGTGTAAAACGTTATTTCAGGGTTTTTGGTGGTTTTCCTAAGCCAGGATTCAGACACGGCTAAGACATCTGGGTTGGCAAAGTGTGCTAAAGCAGTGAGTAAAACAAACTTAGGGAGTAGGCTTCTAATGTTAACATGCATTAAACCAAGTCTTTTACGGTTACAGAAGTCAACAAATGAGAGCACCTGGGGAGTGGGAGTGGAGCTAGGCACTGCAGGACCTGAATTAACCTCCACATCACCAGAGGAACAGAGGAGAAGTAGGACAAGGGTACGGCTAAAGGCTATACGAACTGGCCGTCTAGCACGTTCGGAACAGAGACTCAAATGAGCAAGTTTCTGGGCACGATAGCATAGATTCAAGG
This sequence comes from Oncorhynchus gorbuscha, assembly GCF_021184085.1. Taxonomy (NCBI): domain Eukaryota; kingdom Metazoa; phylum Chordata; class Actinopteri; order Salmoniformes; family Salmonidae; genus Oncorhynchus; species Oncorhynchus gorbuscha. Next base: position 642 of record NW_025761905.1, read on the forward strand.
CATAGTGTATAGACAAAGGTAGGATGTGAGTACATTGGAGGTAAACCTAGGCATTGAGTAATGATGAGAGAGATATAGTCGCTAGAGATGTTTCAACCAGGTGATGTCATTGCATATGTAGAAGGTGGAACAACATGGTTGGTTAAGGCATATTGAGCAGGGCTACGGGCTCTACATGAAATAAAACAGTAATCACTAACCAGGACAGTAATGGACGAGGCATATTGATATTAGAGAGAGGCATGCGTAGCCAAGTGAACATATGGGTCCAGTGAGTGGTTGGGCTGACTGGGGTCATGGTGATTCAGACAATTAATAGGTCAATGCTAACAAGCTAACAGTTAGTAGGCCATGGCTAAACAAGCTAGCAGTTAGCAGGCCAGGTTAGCAAGCAAGCAGTTAGCAGGGGCTAGCAGTTACAGACCGGGCAGGCAAGCTAGCAGTTAGCAGGCCGGGGCCAGCAAGCTTGCAGTTAGTAGACCGGGGCAAGCAAGCAGTTAGCAGGCCGGGTTAGCAAGCAAGCAGTTAGCAGGGGCAGGCAAGCAGTTAGCAGGGGCTAGCAGTTAGCAGACCGGACAGGCAAGCTAGCAGTTAGCAGACCGGGGCCGGCAAGCTAGCAATTGGGGGTGGACTGACTATATTATTTGGTGTTAATAGACTGGTTTGACACACCACAATGTTCTATCCAAACTGGTGTCTGACTGGCGTTTTGATTGGCGTCTGGTTGACACATTCTATTTATTTTTATGTTTTTAGGAAATGGGGGGCAGCAACATGATTATCTCTTATGGATGTGCAGGGATAATTCAGATGGAACTGTTAGCAGGCATAGATGCAATCAGCATCCAGGAACTGAACAACCATTTTATAAATAAAGGTAAAACATGACAGGCAAATACTGTATGCAAGGCATATAAAAATGGTATAGCATGAAACATAAATTACTACATATACACATTTTTTTTACATAGTTACATTACTTATTAATAAACAAATATAAATATTATGCATGGAAAATGAATGTGTCCGTTTAGCATTTATTTGTCATTTAGTATTTTTACAGTGTACATATGTAAAGCAGCCCTGCACAATTTTACCCAAGCATTGGCTTGGAAAGTCTCAGAAGGAAGTCTATAAGCAGACGAGAGGGAACTGCTTACATAACTGGAAAATGAGTGGTGTGAACCTATATTACAATTTCATAATTACATAGACAGACAAGATAATCCTTAACAACATAATTTAATCAGGTTACAAACCAACAAAGTGGTACACCGCTGAGCAAAAAGAATGTCTAACAGACACAAGTGGTTTCCATTCCTGGTTTCCAGCTGAGCTCAGAATATGATTTTGTTGCCTTGGACACTAACATGCCTTCCCTCTAAAGCAAACATATCTCACTTTATGATATGCAATTACCCCAAAACCACTTTAAAAAACATTTGACTTCCATGTGCAGTTGTTAGAAAAATTATAATGTATCTACCAACTGTGAGAGGATACATTTATTCAAGATATTTAGAATTATTTAATGTATGGCCTAACTTTTGTCTATAAAAATGTATAT
>NW_025761906.1:0-2208 GCF_021184085.1 Oncorhynchus gorbuscha
ATTGATTATCATGCCTTGTCCCTGTTCTTCTCCTTCTATTCGTTTCCCTCTGCTGGTCTTATTAGGTTCTTTCCTCTTTCTATCCCTCTCTCTCCCCTCCCTCTCTCACTCTCCCGCTCTCTCTTCTCTCTATCGCTCCGCTCCTGCTCCCAGCTGTTCCTATTCCCCTAATCAATCATTTAGTCTTCCCACACCTGTTCCCGATCCTTTTCCCTGATTAGAGTCCCTATTTCTCTCCTTGTTATTCGTTTCTGCCCTGTCGGTTCCTTGTCTAGAATTCACCGTGCTGTGTTTGTGTATCGCCCTGTCGTGTCGTGTTTTCCTCAGATGCTGCGTGGTGAGCAGGTGTCTGAGTCTGTTTGGTTCAAGTGCCTTCCCGAGGCAACCTGCTGTTCACCTGCTGTTCAAGATCGAGTCTCCAGTTTGTCCTCGTCATTTCGAGTGAAAGTTGTGTTTTTTGATTGTATTTACTTTACTGGATTAAAGACTCTGTTTTCGCCAAGTCGCTTTTGGGTCCTCTTTCACCTGCATGACAGAAGGAACCGACCAAGGAATGGACCCAGCGACTTCAGACGCTCGTTACACTGCCGTCGAGATCCAAGGAGCCATGCTCGGCAGACACGAGCAGGAATTGTCTGCTGCTCGCCATGCCGTGGAGAACCTGGCCGCTCAGGTTTCCGACCTCTCTGGACAGTTCCAGAGTCTTCGCCTCGTGCCACCTGTTACTTCCTGGCCTGCCGAGCCTCCAGAACCTAGGGTTAATAACCCACCTTGCTACTCCGGGCAGCCCACTGAGTGCCGCTCCTTTCTCACGCAGTGTGAGATTGTGTTCTCTCTCCAACCCAACACATACTCTAGAGAGAGAGCTCGGGTTGCTTACGTCATTTCACTCCTTACTGGCCGGGCTCGAGAATGGGGCACAGCTATCTGGGAGGCAAGGGCTGATTGCTCTAACAAGTACCAGAACTTTAAAGAGGAGATGATTCGGGTTTTTGACCGTTCAGTTTTTGGTAGGGAGGCTTCTAGGGCCCTGGCTTCCCTATGCCAAGGTGAACGGTCCATAACGGATTATTCTATTGAGTTTCGCACTCTTGCTGCCTCTAGTGAGTGGAACGAGCCGGCGCTGCTCGCTCGTTTTCTGGAGGGACTCCACGCAGTGGTTAAGGATGAGATTCTCTCCCGGGAGGTTCCTTCAGATGTGGACTTTGATTGCTCTCGCCATCCGCATAGAACGACGGGTAGATCTTCGTCACCGGGCTCGTGGAAGAGAGCTCGCATCAACGGTGTTTCCCTGCTCCGCATCGCAACCATCTCCTCCTCTGGCTCAGAGACTGAGCCCATGCAGCTGGGAGGGATTCGCATCTCGACTAAGGAGAGGGAACGGAGGATCACCAACCGCCTGTGCCTCTATTGCGGAGTTGCTGGACATTTTGTTAATTCATGTCCAGTAAAAGCCAGAGCTCATCTGTAAGCGGAGGGCTACAGGTGAGCGCAACTACTCAAGTCTCTCCATCAAAATCCTGTACTGCTTTTGTCGGTCCATCTACGCTGGACCGGTTCGGGTGCTACATGTAGTGCCTTGATAGACTCTGGGGCTGAGGGTTGTTTCATGGACGAAGCATGGGTTCGGAAACATGACATTCCTTTCAGAGAGTTAGAGAAGCCTACGCCCATGTTCGCCTTTAGATGGTAGTCATCTTCCCAGTATCAGATTTGAGACACTACCTTTAACCCTCACAGTATCTGGTAACCACAGTGAGACTATTTCTTTTTGATTTTTCGTTCACCGTTTACACCTGTTGTTTTGGGTCATCCCTGGCTAGTATGTCATAATCCTTCTATTAATTGGTCTAGTAATTCTATCCTATCCTGGAACGTTTCTTGTCATGTGAAGTGTTTAATGTCTGCCATCCCTCCCGTTTCTTCTGTCCCTACTTCTCAGGAGGAACCTGGCGATTTGACAGGAGTGCCGGAGGAATATCATGATCTGCGCACGGTCTTCAGTCGGTCCCGAGCCAACTCCCCTTCCTCCTCACCGGTCGTATGATTGTAGTATTGATCTCCTTCCGGGGACCACTCCTCCTCGGGGTAGACTATACTCTCTGTCGGCTCCCGAACGTAAGGCTCTCGAGGATTATTTGTCTGTGTCTCTGACGCCGGTACCATAGTGCCTTCTTCCCCTCCGGCCGGGGCGGGGTTCTTTTTTGT
>NW_025761907.1:0-2207 GCF_021184085.1 Oncorhynchus gorbuscha
GGGGCGCGAAGAAAGTGGGGCTGGACACAGGAGACATGGAAGACAGGGGGTGGACGCGACGAAGATGTCGCGGAAGAAGCAGCTCGCTCAGCGACAGTGATTGACGACCTGGGAGCACACTGGAACGGACCAACGAACCGCGGAGTCAACTCTGCGAGAAGCTGTCGTAAGGGGAAGGTTACGAGTGGAAAGCCACACTCTCTGGCCGCGACAATACCTAGGACTCTTAATCCTACGTTTATTGGCGGCTCTCACAGTCTGCGCCCTGTAACGGCAAAGTGCAGACCTCACACCCTCCTCCAGGTGCGCTCACAACGTTGGACAAACGCCTGAGCGGAGGGAACGCTGGACTCGGCGAGCTGGGACGAGAACAGAGGAGGCTGGTACCCAGACTACTCTGAAACGGAGATAGCCCGGTAGCAGACGAAGGAAGCGAAGTTGTGAGCGTATTCTGCCCAGGGGAGCTGTTTCCTGCTCCAAGACGCAGGGTTTCTAAAAGAAAGGCGTGAATATGCGACCAATCGTCTGATTGGCCCTTTCTGCTTGACCGTTAGACTGGGGATGAAACCGGAAGAGAGACTGACGGAAGCACCAATCAAACGACAGAACTCCTCCAAAACTGTGACGTGAATTGCGGACCTCTGTCTGAAACGGCGTCTAACGGGAGGCCAATGAATTCTGAACACATTCTCAATGATGATTTGTGCCGTCTCCTTAGCGGAAGGAAGCTTAGCGAGGGGAATGAAATGTGCCGCCTTAGAGAACCTATCGACAACCGTAAGAATCACAGTCTTCCCGCAGACGAAGGCAGACCGGTAATGAAGTCTAAGGCGATGTGAGACCATGGTCGAGAAGGAATGGGAAGCGGTCTGAGACGACCGGCAGGAGGAGAGTTACCTGACTTAGTCTGCGCGCAGTCCGAACAAGCAGCCACGAAACGGCGCGTGTCACGCTCCTGAGTAGGCCACCAAAACCGCTGAATAGAAGCAAGTGTGCCCCGAACGCCGGGGTGGCCAGCTAACTTGGCAGAGTGAGCCCACTGAAGAACAGCCAGACGAGTAGAAACAGGAACGAAAAGAAGGTTACTAGGACAAGCGCGCGGTGACGCAGTGTGAGTGAGTGCTTGCTTAACCTGTCTCTCAATTCCCCAGACAGTCAACCCGACAACACGCCCATCAGGAAGAATCCCCTCGGGATCGGTAGAAGCCACAGAAGAACTAAAGAGACGGGATAAGGCATCAGGCTTGGTGTTCTTATTACCCGGCGATAAGAAATCACGAACTCGAAAAACGAGCGAAAAACAACGCCCAACGAGCTTGACGTGCATTAAGTCGTTTGGCAGAACGGATGTACTCAAGGTTCTTATGGTCAGTCCAAACGACAAAGGAACGGTCGCCCTCCAACCACTGTCGCCATTCGCCTAGGGCTAAGCGGATGGCGAGCAGTTCGCGGTTACCTACATCATAGTTGCGTTCCGATGGCGACAGGCGATGAGAAAAATAAGCGCAAGGATGGACCTTATCGTCAGACTGGAAGCGCTGGGATAGAATGGCCCCACGCCCACCTCTGAAGCGTCAACCTCGACAATGAATTGTTTAGTGACGTCAGGAGTAACAAGGATAGGAGCGGACGTAAAACGCTTCTTGAGGAGATCAAAAGCTCCTGGGCGGAACCGGACCACTTAAAGCACGTCTTGACAGAAGTAAGAGCTGTGAGAGGGGCAGCAACTTGACCGAAATTACGAATGAAACGCCGATAGAAATTAGCGAAACCTAGAAAGCGCTGCAACTCGACACGTGACCTTGAACGGGCCAATCACTGACAGCCTGACCTTAGCGGGATCCATCTGAATGCCTTCAGCGGAAATAACAGAACCGAGAAATGTGACAGAGGAGACATGAAAGGCGCACTTCTCAGCCTTCACCAATTTCTAGGCGCTGGAGTACACGTCGAACGTGCTGAACATGAATCTCGAGTGACGGTGAAAAAAAAAAATCAGGATATCGTCAAGGTAGACAAAAACAAAGATGTTCAGCATGTCTCTCAGTACATCATTAACTAATGCCTGAAAAACAGCTGAGCATTAGCGAGACCGAACGGCAGAACCCGGTACTAAAATGCCCTAACGGAGTGTTAAACGCCGTTTTCCACGGTCTCCCCTCTGATGCGCACGAGATGGTAAGCGTACGAAGGTCCAACTTAGTAAA
>NW_025761908.1:0-2206 GCF_021184085.1 Oncorhynchus gorbuscha
CGGCACCTCAGTACCTCCAGGCTCTGATCAGGCCCTACACCCAAACAAGGGCACTGCGTTCATCCACCTCTGGCCTGCTCGCCTCCCTACCACTGAGGAAGTACAGCTCCCGCTCAGCCCAGTCAAAACTGTTCGCTGCCCTGGCCCCCAATGGTGGAACAAACTCCCCACGACGCCAGGACAGCGGAGTCAATCACCACCTTCCGGAGACACCTGAAACCCCACCTCTTTAAGGAATACCTAGGATAGGTTAAGTAATCCCTCTCACCCCACCCCCCTAAGTTTTAGATGCACTATTGTTAAGTGACTGTCCCACTGGATGTCATAAGGTGAATGCACCAATTTGTAAGTCGCTCTGGATAAGAGCGTCTGCTAAATGACTTAAATGTAAATGTAAATGTAGAGGAGGGGTAGGACTGGCTAGATGGTTGTTATGATAGAGAGGAGGGGTAGGACTGGCTAGATGGTTGTTATGATAGAGAGAGGAGGAGGGGTAGGACTGGCCAGATGGCTGTTATGATAGAGAGGAGGGGCAGGGACTGGCCAGATGGTCAAGTTATGATAGAGAGGAGGGGTAGGACTGGCTAGATGGTTGTTGGGTGGTAGAGAGTAGGAGGAGGGGTAGGACTGGCTAGATGGTTGTTATGATAGAGGAGGAGGAGGTAGGACTGGCAAGATGGTTGTTATGATAGAGAGGAGGAGGGGTAGGACTGGCTAGATGGTTGTTATGATAGAGAGGAGGAGGGGTAGTACTGGCTAGATGGTTGTTATGATAGAGAGGAGGAGGGGTACTGGAGAGTTAGGAGGAGGGAGGGTAGGACTGGCTAGATGGTTGTTATGATAGAGAGGAGGAGGATGGTTGCTATGTAGTACTGGCTAGATGGTTGTTATGATAGAGAGAGGAGGGGGTAGGACTGGCAGATGGTTGTTATGATAGAGAGGAGGAGGGGTAGGACTGGCTAGATGGTTGTTATGATAGAGAGAGGAGGAGGGCAGTAGGACTGGCAAGATGGTTGTTATGATAGAGAGAGGAGGAGGGGTAGGAGCTAGATGGCTGGATAGAGAGGAGGGTAGGACTGGCTAGATGGTTGTTATGATAGAGAGGAGGAGGGTAGGACTGGCTAGATGGTTAAGTTAAGTGATAGAGAGGAGGGCAGGACTGGCTAGATGGTTGTTGCAGATAGAGAGAGGAGGAGGGGTAAGACTGGCTAGATGGTTGTTATGATAGAGAGAGGAGGGCAGGACTGGCAAGATGGTTGTTATGATAGAGAGAGGAGGGGTAGGAGAGAGGTTAGAATGTGTATGGGTTCAGTTTAAGGGCTTGGAAGGAGAGGTGGCTGTGATGGGAGAGGATACAGGGCAGGGGCTGTGTGTGTACAAGAGTTATTGGTTTGGGCCCGGGAAATTGTTGTCCTGCACCTTTATGTTAGGAAAACTGTGGTTGGTGTGTGTGTGTGGGTGTGTGGCTGCTTACCTGTGAATGGAAACTAGGGCAGAACTGGTCGTCCCTACGAGTGTCCACACACACACTGATCACTTAAAGATGCACTATGCAGATGTTGCTCTGCCATTTCCTGGTTGATAGAATTCTAATAGTTCGCTTAATTTCAGTTCCTGTGACAAATCAAGCAGGTGTCGTGTGGAGACTCATTGTACCGTGTAAACAGCTGTGAAATTCCCCTTTGAAGCCGGTGAACACCGAAAGTAAAGTCGTAAAGTCGTAAACAGTAAAGTCGTAAACAGATGTAGTCTGTTCGCCCAAGAAGTGACACCATTTCAACTTGAACTATAATAACTAATCATGTGTTCTGTACGTCGGCTCCGTATTCAGCCGTTACAGTTGTAATGCTCTCTGTCTCTCAGTATTCAGTCGTTACAGTTGTAATGCTCTCTGTCTCTCAGTATTCAGTCGTTACAGTTGTAATGCTCTCCGTCTCTCCGTATTCAGTCGTTACAGTTGTAATGCTCTCTGTCTCTCTGTATTCAGCCGTTACAGTTGTAATGCTCTCTGTCTTTCAGTATTCAGTCGTTACAGTTGTAATGCTCTCCGTCTCTCCGTATTCAGCCGTTACAGTTGTAATGCTCTCTGTCTTTCAGTATTCAGCCGTTACAGTTGTAATGCTCTCCGTCTCTCCGTATTCAGTCGTTACAGTTGTAATGCTCTCTGTCTCCGTATTCAGTCGTTACAGTTGTAATGCTCTCTGTC
>NW_025761909.1:0-2204 GCF_021184085.1 Oncorhynchus gorbuscha
TCCGCAAACTTGATGATTGAGTTGGAGGGTGCGTGGCCACGCAGTCGTGGGTGAACAGGAGTACAGGAGAGGGCTCAGAACGCACTCTGTGGGGCCCCCGTGTTGAGGATCAGCGGGGAGGAGATGTTGTTGCTCACCCTCACCACCTGGGGGCGGCCCGTCAGGAAGTCCAGTACCCAGTTGCACAGGGCGGGGCGAGACCCAGGGTCTCGAGCTTGATGACGAGCTTGGAGGGTACTATGGTGTTGAATGCCGAGCTGTAGTCGATGAACAGCATTCTCACATAGGTATTCCTCTTGTCCAGGTGGGTTAGGGCAGTGTGCAGTGTGGTTGAGATTGCATCGCCTGTGGACCTATTTGGGCGGTAAGCAAATTGGAGTGGGTCTAGGTGTCAGGTAGGGTGGAGGTGATATGGTCCTTGACTAGTCTCTCAAAGCACTTCATGATGACGGAAGTGAGTGCTACGGGGCGGTAGTCGTTTAGCTCAGTTACCTTAGCTTTCTTGGGAACAGGAACAATGGTGGCCCTCTTGAAGCATGTGGAACAGCAGACTGGTATAGGGATTGATTGAATATGTCCGTAAACACACCGGCCAGCTGGTCTGCGCATGCTCTGAGGGCGCGGCTGGGGATGCCGTCCCTGGGCCTGCAGCCTTGCGAGGGTTAACACGTTTAAATGTCTTACTCACCTCGGCTGCAGTGAAGGAGAGACCGCATGCCTCCGTTGCAGGCCGTGTCAGTGGCACTGTATTGTCCTCAAAGCGGGCAAAAAGTTATTTAGTCTGCCTGGGAGCAAGACATCCTGGTCCGTGACTGGGCTGGATTTCATCTTGTAGTCCGTGATTGACTGTAGACCCTGCCACATGCCTCTTGTGTCTGAGCCATTGAATTGAGATTCCACTTTGTTCTGTACTGACGCTTAGCTTGTTTAATAGCCTTACGGAGGGAATAGCTGCACTGTTTGTATTCAGTCATGTTGCCAGACACCTTGCCCTGATTAAAAGCAGTGGTTCGCGCTTTCAGTTTCACGCGAATGCTGCCATCAATCCACGGTTTCTGGTTAGGGAATGTTTTTATCGTTGTTATGGGAACGACATCTTCGACGCACGTTCTAATGAACTCGCACACCGAATCAGCGTATTCGTCAATATTCCCATCTGACGCAATACGAAACATGTCCCAGTCCACGTGATGGAAGCAGTCTTGAGTGTAGAGTCAGCTTGGTCTGACCAGCGTTGGACAGACCTCAGCGTGGGAGCCTCTTGTTTTAATTTCTGCCTGTAGGCAGGATCAGCAAAATGGAGTCGTGGTCAGCTTTTCCGAAAGGGGGCGGGGCAGGGCCTTATATGCGTCATGAAGTTAGAGTAACAATGATCCAAGGTTTTACCACCCTGGTTGCGCAATCGATATGCTGATAAAATTTAGGGAGTCTTGTTTTCAGATTGGCTTTGTTAAAATCCCCAGCTACAATGAATGCAGCCTCCGGATAAATGTTTTCCAGTTTGCAAAGAGTTAAATAAAGTTCGCTCAGAGCCATCGATGTGTCTGCTTGGGGGATATATACGGCTGTGATTATAATCGAAGAGAATTCTCTTGGAAGATAATGCGGTCTACATTTGATTGTGAGGAATTCTAAATCAGGTGAACAGAAGGATTTGAGTTCCTGTATGTTTCCTTCATCACACCATGTCCCGTTAGTCATGAGGCATACGCCCCGCCACTCTTCTTACCAGAGAGATGTTTGTTTCTGTCGGCGCGATGCGTGGAGAAACCCGCTGGCTGCACCGCCCTGATAGCGTTTTCCCAGTAAGCCATGTCTCCGTAAAGCAAAGAACGTTGCAGTCTCTGATGTCCTCTGGAATGCCACCCTTGCTCGGATTTCATCAACCTTGTTGTCGAGAGACTGACATTGGCAAGAAGAATACTGGGAAGTGGTGCGATGTGCCCTTTTTCGGAGTCTGACCAGAACACCGCCGCGTTTCCCTTTTTCGGAGTCGCTTTCCTTGGGTCGCTGCATGCGATCCATTCCGTTGTCCTGTTTGTAAGGCAGAATACAGGATTCGCGTCGCGGAAAACATATTCTGGTCGTACTGATGGTGAGTTGACGCTGATCTTATATTTAGTAGTTCTTCTCGACTGTATGTAATGAAACCTAAGATGACCTGGGGTACTAATGTAAGAAATAACACGTAAAAAAAACAAAAA
>NW_025761910.1:0-2204 GCF_021184085.1 Oncorhynchus gorbuscha
ACTCCTGTCAAATCACCAGGTTCCTCCTGAGAAGAGGGGACAGAAGAAACAGGAGGGATAGCAGACATTAAACACTTCACATGACAAGAAACGTTCCAGGATAGGATAGAATTACTAGACCAATTAATAGAAGGATTATGACATACTAGCCAGGGATGACCCAAAACAACAGGTGTAAAAGGTGAACGAAAAATCAAAAAGGAAATGGTCTCACTGTGGTTACCAGATACAGTGAGGGTTAAAGGTAGTGTCTCACATCTGATACTGGGGAGAAGACTACCATCTAAGGCGAACATGGGCGTGGGCTCCCCTAACTGTCTGAGAGGAATGTCATGTTTCCGAGCCCATGCTTCGTCCATTAAACAACCCTCAGCCCCAGAGTCTATCAAGGCACTGCAGGAAGCTGCCGAACCGGACCGACAAGGTAGTACAGGATCTTGATGGAGAGACCTGAGTAGTAGCGCTCACCAGTAGCCCTCCGCTTACTGATGAGCTCTGGCCTTTTACTGGACATGAAATGACAAAATGTCCAGAACCGCACAGAGGGCAAAGGCGGTTATTGGTGATCCTCCGGTCTCTCTCCTTAGTCGAGATGCGAATACCTCCCAAAGGGCTCAGTCTCTGAGTTTCGGAGGGAGGAGATGGTTGCGATGCGGAGAGGGGGAACACCGTTAACGCCAGCTCTTCCACGAGCTCGTATCAAGATCTACCCGGTCGTTCTATGCGGATGGCGAGTGCAATCAAAGAGTCCACGCTGGAAGGAACTCCTCCGGGAGAGACCATCTTTAACCTCAGCGTGGAGTCCCTCCAGAAAATGAGCGAGCAACACTGCCTGTTCCAGTCACTGGAGGCAGCAAGAGTGCGAAACTCTATAGAGTAATCCGTTATGGATCGATCACCTTGACATAGGGAAGCCAGGGCCCTGGAAGCCTCCTTCCCAAAAAACTGAACGATCAAAACCCGTATCATCTCCTCTTTAAAGTTCTGATAATCGCCAGTACATTCAGCCCTTGCTTCCCAGATAGCTGTGCCCCACTCCCGAGCCCGGACCAGTAAGGGAGTGATAGAGGACGAGGCGATCCGAGCTCTCTCTTGAGTATGTGTTGGGTTGAGAGAACACAATATCACACTGGGTGAGAAAGGAGCGGCACTCAGTGGGCTGCCCAGAGTAACATGGTGGGTTATTAACCCTAGGTTCCGGAGACTCGGAAGACCAGGAAGTAGCTGGTGGCACGAGACGAAGACTCTGAAACTGTCCTGAGAGGTCGGAGACCTGGAGCGGCCAGGGTCTCAACGGCATGACGCAGCAGCAGACAATTCCTGCTCGTGTCTGCCGAGCATTGCTCCCTGGATCTCGACGGCAGTGTTGCGAGAATCCGTAGTCGCTGGTCCATTCTTGGTCGGATCCTTCTGTTATGCTGGTGAATGAGGACCCAAAAGCGACTTAACAGAAACAGAGTCTTTATTCCAGTCTATAACAAAACGATAATCCTGGATATAATCTCAGGTAAAGTCAAACAGGAAACTGAAATCCTCTAGGCAGTAGAGGGGAACAACTGGATACGCGACCACAGACTGCAGGTCGCTTCGGGAAGGCGCAGGCCGTAGCTGATATAGATACCTGCTCACACGCAGCATCTGAAGAAGGCAGAAACACGACAGGGCGGAACAAGGACACAGAACAGCAAACATCAAACAAGGATCCAACAAGGACAGAAGCGGAAAACAGAGGGAGAAATAGGAACTCTAATCAGAGGGCAAAATAGGGGACAGGTGTTTATTTATTTTATTTTACCTTTATTTAACCTGTCAGTTTTCAACGACAGCCTGGGAACAGTGGGTTAACTGCCTGTTCAGGGGCAGAACAACAGATTTGTACCTTGTCAGCTCGGGGGTTTGAACTCGCAACCTTCCGGTTACTAGTCCAACGCTCTAACCACTAGGCTACGCTGCCGCCCCAAAAAAAGAGTAAAAGAGAGTGTGAAAAGAGTGTGAAAGAGTAAATGAGGTAGTTAGGAGAATGAGGAACAGCTGGGAGCAGGAACGGAACGATAGAGAGAGAGAGCGAAAGAGGGAGAGAGGGAGGGGGAGAGAGAGGGATAGAAAGAGGGAAAGAACCTAATAAGACCAGCAGAGGGAAGAATTAGGGACCATAATTCTATCCTCCTGATTCCTGCTTACAAGCAAAAACTAAAGCAGGAAGT